>NC_080186.1:83431742-83734772 GCF_030028045.1 Hippopotamus amphibius kiboko | reverse complement strand
CTTATACAGATATTTTTTAATAGTAAATACTGCAGTACTACACAGTCCATGGCTGGTTGGATCCAAGGATGTGGAGGAACTGCAGATACAGAGTGCTGACTATAAATTATACTGGGATTAACCCCCATATTGTTCAAGGGTCAACTGTATTAGTTGTCTATTAATGCATAACAAATTATCCCCAAAACTTAGCAACTTATAATAGCACATATTATTTCACATAGTGTCTGAGGGTCAGAAATCCAGGAGCAGCCTAGCTAGGTAGTTTTGACCTGGGATCTCATGGGGTTATTAGGGCTGAAGTCATGTGAAGACTTGACTGGGGTGGAGGATCTGCTACCAAGCTCACTCACGTGGCTTTTGGCAGGAAACCTCAGGTCTTTACCACGTGGGTCTCCCTGTAGGCTTTCCTGGCTTCCCCCCAGAATAAGTGATCTAAAAGTGTGAGGAACACCAAGATGGAAGTCTCCACTCTTCTATAACCTACTCTCAGAAGACATGCCACACCATCATTTCTTCATATTTTATTGGTCACACAAACAACTGGTAAATATGAGAGGTGATTACACAAAGGTGTCAATACCAGAAGGTGGGGATCATTGGGGGCACTCTTAGAAGCTGGCTGCCACAAAAACTGATGCACAGAGTAAAGTTAGAACTGGAGAAATGAAGACTTATACCCAGATTTTTATTATTAGGAGCCCTAGTCCTTTAGAACTACTAAGGTATTATAGAGCCAATATGGAGAAAAACACAGACTCAGTGGACCACCCTTCTTGTTTGAAAGCCCACCCCATAATGGCTTTAATCAGAAAGTTTCTACTCCATCTGACTCCAACGTGGTTGGAACTCTTATCAGGACACTGGTGTACTTTATTGCACTATGCTCAGCTTGTTTGCTTATTCTTCCTTCTACCATTGTCAAGGAATTCCGTCCAAATCCGAGTCTTTGTCCAAAAACAAAGATGTGGGATGGAGCATAGGATAAAACTCAGAGGTTGAACTCACTTTGCACATTTAAACAGTAAAACAGAATATTGTTTTCTTAATGTTTCTTGCAATTCCCCTCCCAAAAAAACAAATTCACATGCTCACTTCAGCTAAACACATAGGGAAGAAATAAGTTCTCAGTGACTTTTTAAAAGATTAGTAGCCATATTTCTTTAACAGACATTCATTTCCTGGATTAGACACCAAGGAATTTATGTTATCATTCTATTTTATTTATTCTATGCATCTGTGGATTATAGAGTAGATCATGTTAAGTGTAATGCTTTGAAAGGACCCTTCAGAGAAAGAACTAAATGAGTTTTCCCATTTATTCTTAATATTCCTCCTACAGAATGCAGACAGCAACAGGAAAATTCAAAGCTATTATTTTTAATGTCAAATGCCTTACTAGTCCAATAAAAGAGGGAAAGATATTAAACTTTTTATACAGCAAGAACCAGATAGCACATATCTTCAAGAAACACATCTTAATCAAATTGAACATAGGAAATTAAAAAGAGGATGGATGAGTGAAGGTATCCATCCTCATTTAATTAAAAAAAAAAAAAGCACCGGCAGTTCTTATGAACAAGAGAGCATGTATTTTTCCCCTCTGTTCCTTTCAGAGGAAAAGTGTGGATTAATATTGGTTCAGAAGGTTCTGAAAAGAGCACCTGAAAAATTGCTGTATTCATAGTCCTCAGATGTAAAGGTAATACCCCTTCTTTGAGGCAAGCCCATCTTACATCGGGAAGAAACACCAATAAGGAGAAGGAGATGTGACTTGAAACCCATCTCTGTAGTCTTGTCCAAGTGAATAAAATGCCTTCCTGATGAACTGACAGAGTGGCTATAAACTTCAGATGAGATGGCTCATTTAAAGCTGCTGAGAAACAAAAAGCTCTGAAAATAGAAGGTGGTAAATGTAGAAGTGTATTTGTTCAAGTTATCTACATAAAATACGTCAAAACTGAGCTTAAAACGAATTTAGCCGAAACAGCATCCCCCAAGGAAAATCCACAACAGCAAATGCTTAGGGATCGCTCACTACCAGCAAGGCACTGTGCATTCGTATATTTAATCCTTACAAACCTGAACTCTACGTTTAGTCTCACCAACAGGTTCCGAAAAGTTAAGCAACTTCCCCAAGATCACAGAGCTCTATAGAGCCAGCATCGAAGTTTGAACACAGGTGTGTCTGGTTCCCAGCCATGGTGTTAGCCTGTATCACGCTGTCTACATAAGTCTACAGGCACTTTGTTCTCAACAGCTAAGAATTAGTCTGCTCATCTTCAGAGCATGGAGCACAAAAGGAGCCTCACTGTGCTAACACATGCACAAACACACATACCACACCCCCACACGCATGCAGAGGTTTGACATTATATTCTTCAAGTCAGAAATACTCTTCAACACAAAATGTAGTTTAATCATTACAATGCTAGGGCAGGTTTGAAAATATATGGAGACATACATCCTTTTTTTTACATCACACTTGAGTATCAGCAGAGAAGAGTGCAAATTAAAATGGTACTGGTTTGACATGTATTCTTAGTCCATTCAAGCTGCTATAATAAAAATACCTCAACCTGGGTGGCTTATAAACAACAGACATTTATTTCTCACAGTTCTGGAGGCTGGGAAGTCCAAGATTAAGGCACTAGCAGATTCGATGTCTGGTAAGAGCACACTTCCTGGTTCATAGACAGCCAGCCATCTTCTCCCTGGGTCCTCACATGGCAGAGAGGGTGAGGGAGCTCTGGGATCTCTTTCGTAAGAATGGGTCTTGCGTAGAGACCATCTTTAGCCTGGTCCCACATACAGCTCAGGCCCACTCATTGCAACCATAGTGCTGGGGGCCCCCCTTGGGCAAGGGGGTGATCAATCACTCCGTTTTGCCTGGGATTGAGGGGTTCCAAGGACACAGGACATTCAGCACTAAAAGTGGGACAGTCCTAAGCAAACCAGGATTTTGGTCAATTAATAAGACAATCGGTTTTGGCCCCAACCTGGGGATGAGGAATAGACTTCATGGTGAGTAAGAGACCACTTATCTTGAGAAGGGAAAGCTGCGAGCATTAGAAGCCAACATTCTCAGAAGTGGAGAATGAGCTCACCAGCAGGCAAAGGGGATCCAGGCAGGACACCTAAGCACCTACTACAGACCCCGACTGACATGGTTTCCTCCAATTCCACACCCTGGTTGTTGAATGTGAATATTCCTCCACTATGTTTACAGCTCAAAAGTTACAGCCAATTTCCTCATTAAACTAGAAGATTAAGTTATCATCAATAATTCATCACAGTTCTTTTTGTTGTTGCTAATAATTACCTATTTTCATTCCCTGTGTATAAGACAAAAAGAAGAGGCACTGTAAAGAGTGGAAGTTAAATCTGATGTTTTGCAATATCTTTGAGTTTCTAGGTTCTCTAAACTGTCTAAACAAAATCTCAGATAACATGTGTCAGCAGTGGCTTTTTAGCCAGTGGGAGACTCAGGTTTTGGGGTCAGTGGAAACAGGCTCTGACTCTCTTGCTTAGTCTTTCCAAGCCGTAGTTTCTTCTTCTGAAAATGGGGCACAAATCCTGACCTCACAGAATAGTTGAGAGGATTAATCACAAAGTAAATGTTCCAAAAGTGGTGGCTTTTACTGATAACTGTTGAACACAATCTGAAAGCTTGATTTCTAAACCAATCAGCATTGTAAAGTGCATGAGAGACTTTCACTAATTAAAATCTAGGTGGTGGCCAGAACAGAGTTCCGCATCAGCAGAAAATGTAGAGATTCCTATTCATACTAGAGTGCACTTGAACAGCCACTCAAAAAGATTTATATTTTGGACTTTTATCAAATGATTCTAAAATGTTAACTAGAGTAATTACTTTAGAGACAGTCAAAGGCCATTACAAAAAATTTTAAACCTAAAGTAAATGCTGAATTATGTGACTTTGTTGTTCACACGTGTTTGTATGTGGGTGAGGCTATTTAAATAAAGCCACGGTATATAATTCAATTTGGGAGCAGGAATAAGGGGGCTAAAATTATTCCAGCTGCATCTCAACCAGGCTCTTTACACTGTGAACATGGTTCAGTAACTGCACTTACACACAAATGGGTTTATCCTTGTAATTCAAATAATTGCTTTAATATTTTCAGCACCAACCATGTATGAAAGCTCTGTGTAAAAGCTGTAGAACATTCCCAGGGAGAAGGAAAGTATCTATAGATTGGCATATAAAACTGTATACCAGCCCCACTTTCTTCACCTTGTATAAAAGGGACAAAATAGATATGCTAAATAATACCCATTTCATGGTTTACCAGAATAAAATAAGATCGTTATGTCAAAACCTTTGGTAAAACTATAGAGGCTCTTATGAATGAAGGTTTTACTATCCTTAGCATTATGAAATTCAGAATACCATGACACACACACACACACACACACACACACACAGTTACAGCCAAATGTGCAAACCATAGGAGTGGGAGGGGGAGGCTGGGTCTTCTCAGCTTTTTGACAAGAAGGCAAATTTTCTTCCCTGAAATAAACTTAGTTTGAGGTAGAACTGAAAAGATTTGGCAAATGCAAATATCCACTGGTAACTAGAAGTGAATTATAAACAATACCTACTCGGGGTTATAAGCATTAATGGGGTTAAGTGGAATTTCACACTTGAGGAATTTCATATGCTCAATCCTGACCCAACTTCAGAAAATATCTGGCTTTACTGTAAAATACCCTAGAGATTCAAGAGACATGCTGTTAGTTTGTGGGCAACAAGCAGCAGCATTTAAATCAGAACGGAAAATTAAACACATGGCACTCTCCCCTGGCCTTCTGTTTCCCTCTGGGTGGGAAAGGATCTTACATGACTCCTCCCTCCTCCTAACCCTCTCGTCTAGCAAGCTGCCAGCCTGATCCAACCTCAGAGCATTTCCTCTGACCACTCCGTCCTCTCCACCCAATGCCACTGCCTCAAGGCTCAACACCTGGACATTTCACTACTCCTTCCTTTCAGACTCAGGTCCCAGAGAATCACCCCAGCTACGGTCTTTTCCCAAATCAACTCACCTTCCTCTCTGCCACCAGCTCAATTCTCTTAAAACAGAGATTCCAAAGAATAATGGGTCCACCAAACACTCCTGGGAAATCAGAAGTTCAATGGTCAAATCGGTGCGAGTAGTATCAATTATTACATCTCCTTCCTGGAGCAACACTTCAGCAAGTTAAAGGTCCTGAGAAGCCTTACAGTAAAGATCCCTGCTTAATTTTATTTTCTCCAGGTTCTTCAAACTGAATAATTATAGTTATAGGTAAGTACTATTATTATTGCCATTTTACAGATGAGGAAACTGAGGCCATGCATGGTTAGATAACCCATGAAGGTCACACAGTTACTGAATGGTAGAACTAAGGTTCAAACCAGTGAGGCTGACACTAAAGTTAAATACTTTTGATATCCTACAGACCTATAAATTGAGAAACACTCTCTTGAAGCCTATATTATCTCAGGCTTCTGATCAAAGATTTCTACCAAGGCTCCCTACATACCATTTATATTCTTTGACTAGAGAGCCTTGCTACTCAGAGTAGGACCCAAGGACCAGAAGCACTGGCATCATATGGCAACTTGTCAGAATGCAGAATCTCAGCACACCCCCAGGAACCCCCACCAGCCCTACTGAGTAAGGATCTGCATTTAAATAATACAGAATTTCCAGTTTGAGAACCACTGACCTCAAAGCATTCAAGTGTCTGTAGCATAATCTAACCTCAAAACATGTTTTCAGCCTCTTCTCTTACTATGTCCCCACTGGTGATTTTGTCTTCCACAAACCACATTATCTGGACTCATCAGCTGGGTGGTACAATGGGCCAGTATCACTCCGCAAATCATATCTCTGTTTCGGCTGCCCAGCTGCTCTTCTTTACCCCTCAAGTTCCTTCCAGGTAGTACTGGGATTTCCCTGCATGTGTCTCACATGTGTCCTAGAGTCTGGTATCCACTATTTTCCTCCTTCCTCATTCTGTGGCCATGTCCTTTGTCGACAGCAAAGCTGGCAACTACGCCACCAAAAACTTCCAGAGGCGGTGCCTGCCTGATGCCGCTGATGGTGGAGCCAGGCCTGCCAATGCAGAGGTGCAGGACACAGTGAGGATGCTCTAAAAGCCACCTCTAGACCTTCAGCTCTTTGTGGATGCGGACCAATAGCTCCCCCACACAGCACAGCACACAGCACAGAGCCCTCACACTCAGGACAGAGAAAGAGGCACGGCGGGGTGGGAGATCCAACAGTCAGGACAGGAGTATTCATTTTACAAAATGATTCCTTACAAGGATGCCTCAAAATTGATATATTTCTAAATGTTTAAAATGATTTGATGGACATGAGTATTTTCCACACATCTTCCCAGAGATGTGAAAGTGGCCAAAGTGGGATGCACGCATATGCTCTTTTGAAGGCAAGATGTGTCGCTGTGGGGAGAACACAGAGGAAGGGGAAGGCAAAGTCTCAAGGCCTGACCCATGGCAAGGATGTAAGTAAGCATGTGGGACTCCTGGAAGACTCACAACTTAAATGATTCAAACTGAAGAGATAAACACAGATGTCTCTCAGACTGGAGAAAGAGACTCAGGAGAGAAAAAAAAGAAGGTGACTGGTGATCTGATGCCAGGAAGTTGGCCCCTGACAGCTTGAAACCCCAGGTGAGGCTAGTTGTCCAAGCAAGGAAGACAGCCTGGACACGGAATTGTCCACAGAGCTCTAAGTCGTTCCACTCCTTATAGTCTACAAAGAGCAAAGTAGGTGAGATGTTCACAACCACCACTCAGGTCCAGAGACAAGACACCTGACCAAGGCTGGGAGTTATCCTGCACACGCGACTCGGCCTCACCCACCCGTTCCATTAATCACAGGGTCCAGATGGATTTGAATGTAGTCATCCACTTTTCCCCCCACCTTCACCACAGCCCTCCTTGGCCAGACTATCTTGCACCTTAGCCAGTTAGTGAGCCTCCAGTCTTGTGCCCCTACATTTACTCCTGGCCTTCCCCTAATTCATCCTCCACACTGCAGCAGGTCCTTCTATGAAGTGTACCGGGATGGTGCTGTCACACTCCTACGTAAAGCCTTCGTGACTCCCCAGGGCTCCTGAGACACTACAAGCCTCCTTACAGGACCCGAGCAAAGAGAGCCCACGTGACCTGGCACCTCTCACCACCCAGTCCAGACGACCAGTCCTTTCCCCTTTGCTCTCTTTGCCCTCTTTCTGTTCCTTGGACACACCAAGCTTTCTCCCGCTCAGAGACTGCATATGCCACTTTTTATCCCAGAATATCTCTTCCTTGCACACAACCTGTTCGGCCATCCCATCCTCAGCCCTTTACCTAGATTCCTTCTCTTTCTTTGAGTCAGTTTCAACGTTACTTTCTCAGAACTCTCCCAGACCAGATGGAAGTCCCCACACTGCCATCATAACCGCCCCCCAGCACCCAACTCTCCTGATATCAAGCACCACAATTCTATCTAATTACTTATCTATTTAAAATAATTAATTTTTGCAAGAACCAAGATGGTAAAAATCATATTTATCTTATTTCTTACTGAATCACCAGTGTATACTACACATGTTTGGCATATAGGAGGTACTTAACAAATGTCTGTGTAAAGAAGGAAAGGAGAGAGGGAAGTGGAAATGAAAGGAGGGAGGGACACAGGAAGGAAAGAAAAGAGGACTATTTTCCAGGTATTTTAGACAATCAGGAACAAGTTATATTTTCCATCAAACTCCTTGAAACTATACTGTCAGATAACAAAAACTGTTAACTAACTTTGTTTGGTATCATCTGTCCACATGTAATAATACAAACAGGCAAGACTTTATTGAGGTCAAGATCTTCAGATATCTCCTGATTCTATGAGTAAGAATTCATCCATCTCTTGACTCCCACTTTAATGTTAATTAGGGAGAAAAGTTGCTGATGGTCAAAATTGCAGTCTTATTCCTTTTGAATGCATGGTAAATGTGATTGTTTCCTTAATTTCTATTTCTGACACTTCTGATAGTTTGTTGTTAGTGTATAGAAATGTAACAGATTTCTCTGTATTAATTGTGCATCCTGTAACTTTACCAAATTCATTGATGAGTTCTAATTAGTTTTCTGGTAGCATCTTTAATAGGATTTTCTACATATAGTATCATGTCATCTGCAAACAGTGACAGTTTTACTTCTTTTCCAATTTGGATTCCTTTTATTTCTTTTTCTTCTCTGACTGTCACGGCTAGGACTTCCAAAACTATGTTGAATAAAAGTGACAAGAGTGGATGTCCTTGTCTTGTTCCTGATCTTAGAGGAAATGCTTTCAGCTTTTCACCATTGAGAATGATGTTAGCTGTGGGTTTGCCAGAGATGGCCTTTATTATGTTGAGGTAGGTTCCCTCTATGCCCATTTATGGAGAGTTTTTATCATAAATGAATGTTGAATTTTATCAAAAGTTTTTTCTGCATCTATTGAGATGATTATATGGTCTTTATTCTTCAATTTGTTAATATGGTATATCACATTGATTGATTTGTGGATACTGAAGAATCCTCGCATCCCTGGGATAAAGCCCACTTGATAAAGGTGTATGATCCTTTCAATGTATTGTTGGACTCAGTTTGCTAGTATTTTGTTGAAGATTTTTACATCTATGTTCATCAGTGATATTGGCCTCTAATTTTCTTTTTTTGTGATATGTTTGTCTGGTTTTGGTATCAGGGTGATGATGACCTCATAGAATAAGTTCAGAACTATCTCTTCCTCTACAATTTGTTTGGAATTAAATTTTAAGTTACTAAAAATATATTTAGAGAATATGTTACAAGTGTATACATACATATACACACAACACAAAAACATTTGCTAAGATAAAACACTATTACTATGTCTGTTTAAAACATTCTTTTTTTTTTCTTTGCAATGTGAATTCAGTCTTTCGTTCCAGCAAAAAGAGACATCTCATTTTTGCATGATTTACCTTTCATGTCAGCCCAGCTCACTTTGAGGGGCCTTGGGCCAACCCACGGACACTTGATAGATGGCACTGGGGACTGCAGCATGGACACAGAGCAACAAATAACCCCCAGACCTCATTCTATCCTTCTTCCCCCAGTCTCCCTAAGAGCTGCAATTGGGGGTTGAACCCATGACCAACACTAACGTCCACCCTATCTTCCTTCTCTGTCCTATAGTGAGGTGTAAATGCACAGAGAAACACCAAAAAGCAACCTCAGCAGTAGAGAGAGGAGGTCAGTCAAAGGATTATCCATTCATCATAAACAGAAATCCTGATGAGCTAGCTGGTCAAGTTTGCCAAATTGAAATGTACCATCCTCTCGCTAAGGACACATCTTGCTGAATGTTCTCTTTCTGGATTTCTTGCCTAAAGCTAGTGCCATAAATGTACCTTAAAACCTTTGAAGAGTATTTACTGGCTAATTAAAGATAGGTACAGCCACTTTTCTGCTATGGTTTAATGATTCTGTCATGGTCACTTACTGCTAAAGTTCTTACATGCCAAGGGCCACATGTTACTTGGGTGTGTTTACCTTTCTATGTCCAGCAGACTAGTACTAGTCTCAAAGGTAAAATAGGGTCTGTTCAATTTCTTTGTCTGCAAAATGGGATAATTCACTACAACCACATTATTTCAAATGGAACTGTGAAATAGTTCCCCAAAATACAGTTTTGATATGGTTCAAAATGTAGTCTCATAAGCTAGATTAACAAAAATGTGATAAGTACAGGCCTTTTAGGGACTAACTTTAATGAATAATTAAGCATGATTGTCAAAAAGCAGTGTATAGCGATTATTTGAATGTTAACAGATAGTTTGTACCTGAAAGCAATTTCTTACTTTCAGCAGGCTAAACATTCCCTTTGGATTTTGGCATAGAGGATCACTTTTCTCTCCTAACAAACAGTGTTCTACCAAGTGGGCTGCCCAGTCAATCTAAGTGGACACATCTACAAGCAGGAATGAAGGGATAGGGTTGGTATCATCTGCCACCAATGGCTTCACTTTGCTCCTGTCTCCCACCCCCTGATGCAATCACCTCCCCCAACAACCTTCTTCAGCAAGCAAATGTGTTTGCCTCATTATATAGAAACTTTCTTAAGCATGATTTTCCATCACTTAATTAATAAAAAAGGGAATACATTTGTATCACAAAGCAGAAGCTCCTCTACCCGATGACAGTTTAGTGCTGAAAGGCCGTTCCTAAACCTCTTTGTTCATAAACACAAAGAAATACAATCTACTTCACTTTGCTGTAATGCCCACATGTGACCACTAAAGCTGTCTGGCTGGAAAAGCTGGAACATCTTTTTCCTGAGACAAATTTTGATCTCATTTCTCTGAAAATTCCTAAAATTCTCTATAACTGATAAGCAGAGGAGTTTCTGAGCTCAAAGTCCTGTTTTATTAAATTCTCTTGCTTCCAATATTTTGGCAGATAGGATTTTCCATTATTTCCACATGTGTGTTCTAACAAGTGGTCTCTCCTAAGGGCTACTCATTCTCTGTTGCATTTGATGCTTTGCCTCTACTCCTTCTACATTCTCTGCCTTTAGGCTGATCATCCCCTTCGGGCCCACAAAGTGCCAGAAAGCAAGATCTGAAGAACCAAAGAGGAGCATGTCCTGAGGAATGCTTTCTACATTTAAGAAGCAAGGTGTGCTGACTCTGTGTTCCAGGGGCACTTCTGAGTTTTTCATGCTGTTGTTTTGTTTTAGAGCTTCAGGTTAAGTGTATGACAAATAGATGAATATCTCACAGATATTCTGCATTTATTTTAGAATTAAATTGAGCATTTTGCTAGAAAATAACATCTGTCCTTTAGATATAATGATACTTAAAACAGTAGTCATTATTTGTGAGTGCTTACTATTTACCAGGCACTGTGCCAAGTGCTTTTCTGACACGTATTTAATCCTCAAAACCACCACACAAGATAGATATTATTATTCCCACTTTCAGATAAAAAAAAAAAATTGAGACAAAGAAATGAAGTAACTTGGCAAGATAACAAGTATAAATGATAAAATTAAAACTAGATCTGACTCCATCATATATGTTCTCTCTCTTTTTTTTTTTATTGAATTATAGTTGACTTACAGTGTTTTGTTAGTTTCAGGTGTACAGAAAAGTGAGTCAGTTATACAAATATATATATCTATTTTTTTCAATTCTACTTTATAGGTTACTACAAAATATTGAGTACAGTTCCCTGTGGTATACAGTAAGTCTTTGTTGTTTATTTTATATATAGTACTGTGTATATGTTAACATGTACACATCATACATGCTCTTAATGAACATACTATATTCTCTCATGGGTTTTGGAAGGTTTTTGTTGATAAACAAATGTATCATTTACCTTCTAATGTGTGCTACTGCATTAGTCTACCAACAAGTCTTACTGCCTCTAAGCTCTTCCCTCTCTAGTCCCTTATCCATCCATCCATCAAAATAGTGTCTCCCAAGGTGTGATTCCAAAACCATCTGCATCCGAATCACATGGATACCTGTTAAGACTACCCGCTCCCAGACCCACCTTGGAGATATTGATCTGAATCACTTGCAACACTCCAGTTGATTCTCAAAACCACTGTGTCAACACAGTATCTGTTCACAATCTTCAAACGGTTTCCCCAAAATGTGATAATACTGTTTGTGGTAAGCTAAACAATGACCTCCCAAAGATGTCCACATCCTAAGCTCTGAAATTTGTGAATATGTAACTTTATTAGGTAAAAGGGACTCTGCAGATATGATTAAGTTAGGGGTCTCGAGATGGGGAGATTACTATCCTGAATTATCCGGGTGGGCCCAATGTGATCACAAGGGAGGAGAGAAGTAGGAGGGTCAGAGTCACAGAAGGTAAGGGACAATGGAATGATGGGGGTAGGGGGTGCACAGGGCACAAGCCAAGGAAGGCAGGCATCCTCTAGAATCTGGCAAAGGCAAGGAAACAGACTCTTCCCTAGAGCCTGCAGAAGGAATACAGACCTGCCGACCCATTTTAATGACTTCGTAAGAGAATATATTTGTTGCTCTAAGCCACTACATTTGTGGTAATTTGTTACAGCAACAAAGGAAGCAATACAGTGTTCAAAGTCCTCCAAAGGTCCTCCATGTACCAGCTCCTACTTAGCTCATCCCCTCATCCTTCTCTCCTTGAATTTTATGTTCCAGGAATGCTGAACCACATCCAATCCTCCAAATATGTCAAGCTCCTTAATACCACACTTGTACATTTTCTTCCCCCAAACTTGCCAGCTTGAGGAACACCAATTTATTCCTGGAAAGAAGCCCATGTGATGTCACTCCTTAATAGCTACAGATGAAACTAAGCATTTTCGCCTCTGTAATGGAACTTGGAAAAAATAATATACACCTATACCCATACATACACACACTGTTGCTTGCCTTATATTCTGCTATAAAAATCTGAATGCAACAACTACAACCCATTCATCTTTATATTCCCAGCCCATTCACAGTGCCTGGTCCAGGGTAAATGCTCCATAAAAGTTAGTCGAATTAAACTAAACCCAGAGTATTTGTCTGGAAAGCTATAGATGTACTCCCAAATGCTGCCTTTAAGGAAAGCATTTAAGAAAGTCCCGTTTTACAACTTCCCTCAGATCCTACATCACTGCTCTTTTCCCACATATCCTCAGTGGTAACACATTCCTATCCTTCTTAAAGACTTGGATTTGGGAAGTAAAAAACAAATACTATACAAAGATACCTACTAATCAAGGAGGATGATCCAGCCATAAAGTATTATTTTAGATCAAAATGAATCAGAACTATCAAATGCCTATGGCTCATAAACTAGCTTTGATGACTCTGTAGGTATACTAGTTTTGGTATTTTAGTTTTTTAAAGCCTATAAAGAATTTATGATTATATTATCAAAGTATACTGTTCCCCTAAAAAATCCAAAAATATGACTCTTATACAAAATAAAATGAACCCATGTGAAAGAATGTGTTGTGCTCATAAATTAATGAAGAAGACAGTAAGATGGTAAACTGACTTAAAGAGCACCAGTAGAAATTTTATAAGGAAATGATAAAATAAGAATGTTAAAATAAGATTGTTAAATTAGGTACAAACTGGTTAGAGTCCTCTAAGACACTAAATCAAAACCTTTTGGTTACCTTACCTGCTGAACAAAAATTATTTCCATCAAAACTAGATACAAATGTATGAGTCAACATATAACTTCACATAGTTCAAGCCCTTAATTAACAGTAGACAATGTATAAAATTAATAAACAGAAACCTCAATTAAACTGAGTCAGGAGACCAGAAAGGGAGCTCTCATACCCTGCGACAATAGCAGAGCCCAGCAGGAAGAAGAGAGACTCCTCTTTTTTCCTGGCAAAGACTCGGTCAATGAAAAGCCATGGACTCTTTGTTGACTTTAGCCCTCCCAGCCTCCTTCTCCCCTCTATAAAAGAGGTCTCCTTCCCTTGCATCAGGGGACTCGCACATGGCTTGCCGTGATTGCAGATTCTGAATTGCGATTCTCTGCTGATCCCAAAGAAACCCATCTTTGCTGGAGAAGTATCTGGCAGTCTATTTGTTTCAGGCCATCAATAACTAATCAACGAATGGTACATTCTCTCAGAAAAGTAAATAAACCTAGAACAGATATGTGGTTGTCTTCTTAAGTCTAATTTACATATTTTAGATAATTTTTCTTAATATTAAAAAAATTACAAAGATGGCATCTAACTGGTATCACAACACGTCAAAGGAAATACAGATCACTGGGGAAATTTGAAACTGGGCCCTGAAAGAGGAAAAGGACAAGCAGACACCAGTAGACTTTGAGTATTATTTTCTAATACATTAGGACCAAATTTCTCTCCAAAGACATGACTGTAATATTTTTCATTTAAAAAAAAAATTAAATGAGATTTAGAAATTCACTTTACTTTTACAAAACATGCCTATTCTGAAAATTAACAAGTGATTGTACAATAGTTCCTGTTCCACACTGTAAATCCAGAATTTTCTTCTGCATTCAATCCAGCTCCCTTGGGTCTTCATCACCTGTACTATCCCCTATATACCTCCCACCCTTCTCTCACCACACTGCCCCTGTTCTTCAACCACACCAAACAACTTCTCACTGTCCACACATGACATGGCCTCTACCATTGTGTGAGTTACTGTGTGTGTGTGCGCGCGTGCACGCATGTGCCTGTGGTCTGGCTATGAGAAACTCTAAAAGAAATGCTACTTGAACAATAGCGAAGTGATCAAGTAGACTACAACAGTGGAATAAATCTCCAAGGAAGTGAAAATAGAAGAAACAAAAGAATGATTAAAATGAGGTGTAGGAGGAAGTAAAATACTGGAGGGTAATAATTCAAATAGATAAATAGGATATAGATAATGGTAATTGTCAGGCTGTAACCCACACGGAGGAACTCAGAGTAGGAAAAAGTGTTGCTCAGCAGTGAACTTGTATACTCGCCTCATAGGCTACATGCTCTTTGTTCTATCTCTAATTTTCTGCGATCTATCTCTAACTTTGATAATTATGATAAGATAGTCTTCTATTTGGTTGCCTTTTCAGTAACCACAAAGTCATAGGGATGGCCTTTTGACAGTATATGCTTATAGCTTTTGAAAAACTATATGAGCATGGACAACTATTCATTGCCCTCTTATGGATGCATTCAAATTGGATTCATTAAGTATGAACTCTGAGAAAATAATGCTAACTGTGTTTATAATTAATTATGTAAATAAATAAAGTGCATTAATATTTTATTAAGGACTATTATGATCTGCTAAACTGGTAGAAACTATACTTCATTTAGCTTGGAATATTACAGTTTTCTACATTCATGTTTGCTGTCTCTCCCACTCAGTTATAATCTAGTTATATAAGTTTAAGGATAACAAAATTACTTATTCATCTTTGTGTCCCACTGTGGACTTCAATGTCTGAGGACATAGTAGGAATATGCAGAAATTGACAGTCAAAGGAATGGGACAAGTAGGAGATTCTAGGAGAGTCATACCTATATATTACAATTTAGAATCAATATAAATGTTGATAGGAACATGCTAATTAAGGGTACCAGAATATGCCACTCCAAAATATGCCACTTTGGTGTATGAATTATTTTGAGTTAAAGGCAACTGAGAACCAGCAAATGCAGGTAAAGCTCTTTACCTCCCCCTAACTGCCTAAAAATAAAGTATAAATTTCCTTTTTTGTAAAGTAAATTTACATTTATAAAGAAAACTTCCATTTGTAAAAACATCTAGGAAGAGAGCAATTGCCGGAGATAATTCTTATCACCTGAGAGACTCTTATCTGCATAAGAAGATAACACTTATTTACCATATACTTCCTCCTTTCATCTTTCCTTTACTCACCTCCCCTGCCCAGAAGCCCAAAAGCCACTTCTCCTTTGTTTAGCCTAAGATGGTATATAAACATCAATTATCTGGCCACCTTCTGGAGCCATATTTTTCTTTGTGAACTCCTGTACATATGTATGTAACTAAAACTGTTTTTTCTCTTGTTTATCTTTCTTTTATCAGTTTGATTGATGAGCCCCAGCCATTGAACCTAGGAGTAGAGAGAGCAAAAATATTTTTCCTCCCCTGCAATGTGGCTGGGAAAGAGTAGGGGATAAGAGAAGAGGAAGCAAAAGTGGAACAGGAAAAGGAAAATTTATATCAGTACAAGTCGAGGGTAAAAGCATATAATACAATGTCACAGTGGTGATGAGTAAGAGAACTGACAAAAACAAAAATTACGAATATATAAGTACCAAAGAATACAAGGACATTTCCTAATCAAAGTCCAAGTACCTAGAAGTAAAATGGAACATTCGATTTTCCAAATGTGTATTAAGCATATCCTATATCCTAAAAGAAATTTGCTAGGTGCCAAAAGTGAAAAAAGAATTAGCATTGTTTAACACCCATGTGCTAGAATTTATTTGGGTTATCTCTTATTGGATATTTCATTTAAAGATAAGAAAGACCCCATCTCTGGATTTAAGAACTCAACAGCCAGTGGAGGAAACAGACCTGGTCACAGATAGAAGGTAGAAACAGTTAAGTGTAGCATAGGGAGAATGGGAGCATAAGAAGAAAAGAAATCAACTGCAACTTGAAGGGTAAGAAAAGATTTCACGGAAGAGAGTCCATTTGAGCAGAAATTGAAGATAGAACCATTGCAGTGTCCATCTGCCCAAAGAACCAACAACATATCAATAGATGTGAGTTAACATGGCCCTGAGGGTACAGCAGGCCAGAAGAAGTGCACAGAGCTTCAGCAGAGGAGGGGCCTCAGCTGTCTTCCCAGTTCTATTGTGCTAAGAGGCTGTTCTGGAAGAATCTGTACTGGAGTCTTGGTGGTAAACACAAACTACAGGCTGAGGGATGCACAGGGAAGGGAGCAAAATTTGCCAACCCAAAATGTGTCTCTTTGACATGAGGATTCCTTTAGGCTGATATTTAAAGCCCAAAAGACTCAGGGAAAATCTCTGACCTTCCCCCAGCTGCCTAAAGAATGTAGAGGACCTGTTCCAGGAAGGGAGCCACCACCACAAATAACTGTAGTATGAACTAGGTGTGTAGACAGGGAGGAACCTAGCAAAGTCTGTTTGTTAAAACTCCACTCTATGTCCCATTGTCTCTGCATGGCCCAGCCAACATTTGTTTATCAAACATGTACTCTTTTATTTCCACAACAATTACCTTCTTCTTTGAAGTCCTAAACCACTACCCCCAACCTGCTCTTTTGCCTTTAGCTGAAGATGGTAGTTAAGGTGAAGGTTTCAGCCTTTTGGGTGAGTTACTCAGTTTTCCTGGGTATACATGTTTTTACACATTTGCGTGAATTTCTCCTGTTAATCTGTCTAATGCCAATTTAATTCTTAGACCAGCCAGAAGAACCTAGAAGAGCAGAGGAAAATTTCTTCCCCCACCAACAACAGTATATGGCATTCTTTGCTTTTCAAACTTTTTTTGAAAAATGGAACTGCTTTAAAAATATATTCAAAATCCCAACACACAGAAGAGACGAAAGTAGAGTGGCTCTGAGAGAAGCAGAACAATGGTGTAGGAAATCTGCACTCTCTTCCCATTCTCTCCACCTCCCACCAACCTGGCTCAGAAAGAAAAAAAAAAAGGCATCAGAAACATCTTTCTGACAGACCAAGGTAGAAAGCGACTGCTAAAGAAAAAAAAAAAAACTCCTAAGCCTTTTCATACTTTTTTTTTTCTACTTCCATAACAACTTTTAACAAAGTAAAGCAAGACTGGTATATCATCTCAAATTTTGTTTGCCAGGTCTATGATCTCTCATGAAAATGTGTCAGAAGTTGTCAATCACTTTGGAAGTGAAAAGTTCAACCAGATAACATATTGCTGGGTTCTTTTTCTTTTCTCCTTTTTTTTTTTCCTTTTTTTTTTTTTTAATTCATTGGAATGCTCTAAAAATCATTCTTCTATTTTCACAGGCATCTGTGATGGAGCAAAAGTACTGAGTTCTGTCAAGTTCACATGAAACGGAAATTCACAGAAGTCAACACTTCCAATAGATGCAAATGATCTTGATGGAGAAATTGACAAGATTTACTGAGGGCTGCATCCTGAGCCCTACTCTCATCAAGCCATAGAAGCCTGAAGCCCTGCTGGCTGTCATTAAACTAACTGGTAAACTTGGGAAGGAATACAGGGGCAAGAGCTGGAGCAGAAGTTAAAAAAAAAAAAAGTAAGACGACAGGATAAAAGAGCAATTTTAAAATCATTACTTCTTAACTAGGAACACAGCTATTATTCTGAACCCCAAATCACGGATGTGATAGTCAAAAAGACAAAAGAATAGCAGGGTAAATTGTTGAAACAAATCTCTTTGTAGTCGATAGTAAAAATCTCATTGCAATTCAAAAGATAAATGGCAATTAAGTGGTTTCTGTTAAGTGTTTATTGTTCACCTTTTATGTGGGTGGCCTTTTAAGTGATTTCCTTTTTAAAGGAAAGGGAAAGTTTGTTCTCTTCAGCATCTGAACTAAACATGATGCAAATGCATGCAACCATCAATTTTAAAATAATAATCGTCTTGATTTTCTAAGCCGATAAACCAACTACTACACACCACTTCCTTTTCAGGCTGTTGTTTGCTTGGCTTATCACAGTTAACTATCGCACTGTGACTCTGCGTGAAGACGGTAATGTAATTAAATCCTATTAACACATCAGGAATAAAGCCCTTTAATGGGCACACAAGGCTTTGAGAGGCGGCTCGTTCCTGAGCAGATTTAATATCCTTAAATTAAGCAAGTGTGAATGGGAAGATGAATCTTATTAAAAACTTAAATCTGATTATATTTGAAAATTATTGGTTTCTTAATGTAATAAATTATCCA
The DNA here is from genome assembly GCF_030028045.1 of Hippopotamus amphibius kiboko. Lineage (NCBI taxonomy): Eukaryota > Metazoa > Chordata > Mammalia > Artiodactyla > Hippopotamidae > Hippopotamus > Hippopotamus amphibius. Next base: position 83,716,311 of record NC_080186.1, on the reverse strand, counting down.
ATACAGACTAGAACAAATAATATGTCCTAGCTTCACATAACTCCACTCTATAACAAGTGACAAAAGAAATTATGTGTGACTGTGGGGCAAAAAGAAAGGTCTTTTTATAAAAGTCATTTTGCATAATGAAATACCTAAATCATTTTAATAAACATTTGGGGGAAAAAAAGTGCAAATGACACAGTTGGAGAGGGAATCATTTACCCTATTCAGAAAGGGAATGTGGAAATAGTGATGCTAATGTTTTTTTTTAAATTGCCATTCTGGCCAATTTGTTGTAAATTCTGAAAAGAAAAGCTGCAGCTTATGTTGTTGGTAGCGAATTCCTTCTCCAGAAGGCGAGTGCAAATGCAAGCCATCTGCCAGGCATTCTGCTGAGAAAGCTGGAGTCTCCAACAATGGGCCAACAGGCTCTGCATACTAACACACACTCTCACTCTGCAGGCGGAAAAGTTTGCATTTTCCCCAAAGGTATACTTTGCCTTGCCTCCTTTCCCACCATCATGGGGACCACCAGGCACCCACCCGCTCTCCCCCAATCCAACTGGCACCAGTCGGGCTTCCACATGATTAGTCTGATGATGTTCACAAGGAGAACCCCCCAGAGAAGCGTTTTCTGTTGAAACTGAAGCAGGAATGCAAGACCTGTTAAATTATTTAACCAGACAAATGTTTCACAGTGTGCGTTTCTTAACTTAATCCTATTTTAGCAAAACCTGGCGTCGCCCATTGCGCTACACATTGGAATACTGCGTGGGTTTTATCCTTCTATAACTGGACCCTTTGGGAGGGCTGGAGAATAGTGTCCTCAGCTCATCTGAAAGCCACCATCTCACCAGCAGATGGGTGTACTCAACAGAACGCACTAAGTAGGCAGGCCCTGCAGGAGCCGTCATGTCTCAAACCAGGGTCTGCTCCCATACTTGCAAGAAATTCTTCCCGCTCCACTCGAGGAAACTGGAATGCTCAGTTATTCAGCAAGTGTGCCCAAGTGGCTCATTCAACACTATGATGAAACATTTTGAATATTGTTTGGTATGCGGTGATGAAAAGCCATCATAGGAACTCCAGCTTCGCTTCACCACCCCCACCCCCCCCCAGTCTGGCCCCTGCCAGCTTTCATCTGCAATCTCTTCTCGCTCTGATTACCGTGTTCCCTCAGGCCTCTTGCTGGAGGTTCCTCAGACTTGCCAGACTATCTTATCTTCCTGCCTGTGTACAGCTGCTATCACTACCTTAGAAAGCCTTCTCCAAAACCCCCTGCTCACACATCATCTCTGCAGGGGTCTCAAGTACGCTCTGGAGTTGGACTTCCTGGGGTTCAAATCCCAGCTTCCCCACCTACTAGTTGTGCGGCTGTAGATAAGCTGCTTAACTTCTCCAGACCTCAGTTGACTCAACTGTAAGATGAGCACAGTGATCATCAAGGCTCTTGTTTGCCACTCTCTCTCCCTCACTATCTAATATTAGTTATTCTTTCTTTGTATGACCATGTGCTTCTGCACAGGTACATGCTTATGCTGTTCATTCATCACACATTTTAACTGGGTGTTTGTCTCTGTCTTTTCTACTGGACTATAAGTTCCTTAAGAACTTGTTCTTATCTTTGCAGGCACAAGGTTTAATATGGTACCAGGCACATAATAACTGCTTAATAAATATTTATTAACTAAATACAAGAATTAATGAATGAATGAGTTTAGTGAGAACTTGATTAAGCATGTAAGCAAAGATAGGGAGGTGGTAAATATTTCCTACCATAACTAGAGCAAGATGGTTAGAGAAGGCTAGAAAAGGAACTTTCAGGTGTTGAGAAACTGGAACTTTCAGTACATTGCTGGTGAGAAGGTAAATTGCCTCAATAACTATATAAAACTATTTAGCAGTATCTAATAAAGCTAAATATATGCCTACCCTATGGCCCAGCAATGCCATTATTTAATATGTAACTAATAGAAATAAATGAATATATTCACAAAAAGATATGTAGAGCGATGTTCACAGCAACTTGATTTATAATAGCCTGAAATTTGAAATAACACAAATACCCATCAGCAGGAGAAAGGATTAAAAATGGCCATGGCACATTTATACAATGAAATAAATACTATCCTCAAATTTAAAAATTAAAAAAAAAAAGGAATACTGACATAGGCAACAATAAGAATGAATCCCCAAAATATTACGTTGAGCAAAAACAGCTAGACATATGAAAGTATGCATGACATGATTCCATTTATATGAAGTTCAGGAACAAAGGTAATCTATGGCAGCAAAACTCAGAATAGTGGTTACCTCAAGGGGGAGTTTTCTGGGGTGCGGGAATGTTCTATATCTTGATCTGAATGGTGTTTACACAGGTACGTACATTTGTAAAACCTCATTGAGCAATACACTTCAGGTTTGTGCACTTTAGTCTGTATAAATTAAACTGCAAAAAAAAAAATGTAGTGATCAGTACAACCTTTCTGGAGTGCCGTCTGGAAATACATGTCAAAAGCATCCCAAAACCATTGACTCAGAAATCACACTTCTAGGAATTTATCCAAAGAAAAGAATTAAACAAATGCACAAAGATACATGTATAAGGATATCTACCAACCTAATACTTATAATAGCAAGAATTAAAAATAATGTATGCATTTAATGGTGTGGAAAATCACACAAAAGTTTAATAACATGTATACATAGGAGAGACCCAAGAAAACTCAGTGACTCACGACTCACGCAAAGGGCTGAAACCCTCACCTCTTCAGCTAAAGACAAAAGAGGAGGTTGGGGGTTATTGTTTGAAAGTTCAAAGGGGAGGAAGGCAATTGACATAGAGATGGAAAAGCAAATGTTTGGTAAACAAATGTTTGCAGGGGCCATGCAGAGACTATGGGACACAAGAGTTTTGACAAACAGACTTTGCTAGGTTCTCCCCTGTCTACACAGCTAGTTCACACAATACTTATCTATGGTGACGGCTCCCTTCTGGAACAGGTCTTCTATCTACACTCTTTAGGCAGCTAGGGGGAAGGTCAAAGTTTCTTCCTGAGTCTTTTGAGTCTTGATTGTTTTCAGCTCAAAACAATCAGTATGCCAAAGAGACATTTTAGAGTGGCAAATTTTGTTTCCCCACAAAATACTAGGCAGACATTAAAAAAGAAGACATAAGTCTACAATTACTGGCAACGGAGGATAACCACAAAATATTACTAAGTGAAAAAAGGCAGGTTACAGAGCAGTATTTTGGTATGATCTTATTTTGTTAACACATAAATATATACACACACACACATATATATAAACATATATATAATCATGTATATATTTGCCCAGGAAAATGTAGTATACACAATAAAGTGTAAACAAGAAACTCCAAGTATACACAACAAAGTAACCCACTGGTTCTTTCTGGATGCGATTTCAAATAATTGGTTGTTTTGTTTTTGTCTCTTGCTTTTTCTTTTTCCTTTTTTTTATTTTTTATTTTACTATAGCCATTTGTCAGTTGTGAAATTTAAATAAACACATAGATACATGATAGCTGGATACATATAAGTGTGTGTGTGCAGACATCCATTCCGTAGAAATGAGTCAATGAGACCTAAGGCCATATATGATAAAAGAAGGCTGCATCCTCTTTTTAAGTAAAAAGTTCTCCTTCATAAGGAAAAGAGACTACACGTTCACCCTCTGTAAGACAAAAGTAAGTCCTGCCTGCCTGACAAAAACAAGAACAGTTTCTGATGGATACCATTTTAAGACTTGCTATGCTGGAGACTCAATAGGAGACTGTCTCTATTTGGGCACCCTTAGGTACCATGTTTAAGTACCTCATGACCTGCTAGAATCCAAAAAGAAGAGCGTCCACTTAGACCCCTAAATTTTATTTAGATAATCAGATCTACCCAATTCACATATGTGGTTTTTATATACATACTAAAGAATTTTTTAAAATTGAAGTATAGTTGATTTACAATATTGTATTAGTTTCAGGTGTACAGCAAAGTGATTCAGTTATACACACACATGTATATATATTCTTCTTTTATACTTTTTCCATAGGTTGTTACAAGTTCCTGTGCTATAGTAAATCTTTAATGTTTATTTTATATATGGTAGTATACATCGTTAATCCCAGACTCATTTATCCCTCCCCCACTCCCTTCCTTTTCAGTAACTCACAATGTCTGTGAGTTTGTTTCTGTTTTGTAAATAAGTTCATTGTACTATTTTTTATATTCCACATATAAGGGATATCATAATATTTGTCTTTGTCTGACTTACTTCACTTAGTATCATAATCTCTAGGTGCATCCATGTTTCTGTAAATGACATTCTTTTTTTAGGGCTGAGTAATATTCCATTGTACATATATATTACCACACCTTCTTTATCCATTCATCATCTGCTGATGGACACTTAGGTTGTTTCCATGTCATGGCTATTGTGAATAGCACTGCTATGAACACTGGGATGCATGTATCTTTTTGGATTAGAGTTGTCATATTTTCATCTTTTCCAGATATATGCCCAGGAGTGGGATTACTGGATCATGTGGTAACACTTTTTATTTTCTTTCTTTTTAAAGGAACCTCCATACTGTTCTCCATAGTGGCTTTACCACTTTACATTCCCACCAACAGTGTAGGAGGATTCCTTTTCTTCACACCCTTTACAGCATTTATTATTTTAGACTATATGATGATGATCATTCTGATAGGTATGAGGTGATATCTCACTGTACTTTTAATTTGCATTTCTCTAATAATTAGCAATGTGGAGCATCTTTTCATGTGCCTGTTGGCCATCTGTGTGTCTTCTTTGGAGAAATGTCTATTTAGGTCTTCTGCCCATTTTTTCATTGCATTTTGTTGTTGTTTGGGTTTTTTTTTTTTATATTGAGCTGTATGAGTTGTTCGTATATTTTAGAAATTAAGCCCTTGTCAGCTGCATTGCTTGCAAATATTTTCTCCCAGTCTATAGGTTGTCTTTTCATTTTGTTCAGTTTCCTTTGCTGTGCAAAGGCCTCTAAGTCTGATTAAGTTCCATTTGTTTCCTTCTGCTTTGATTTCTTTTGCCTTTTGATTTCTTTCTTTTGCCTCGGGAGATTAATCTAAGGAAATATTGCTACAACTTATGTCAGAAAATGTTTTCCTGTGTTCTTTTCTAGGAGTTTTATGGTGTCATGTCTTATATTTAAGTCTTTAAGCCATTTTGAGTTTATTTTTGTGTGTAGTGTGAGGGTGTGTTCGAACTTCATTGATTTACATGCAGCTGTCCAGCTTTCCCAATACCACCTGTGGAAAAGACTTTTTTTCTCCATTGTATATTCTTATCTCATCTGTTAAAGATTTATTGACAGCATGTGTGTGGATTTATTTCTGGGCTCTCTATTCTGTTCCATTGATCCATATGTCTGGTTTTGTGCCAATATCACCCTGTTTTGAATACTGTAGTTTTGTAGTATTGTCTGAAGTCTGAAAGGGTTATCCTCCAGCTTTGTTCTGTTTCTTCAGGATTGCTTTGGCAATTCTAGGTCTTTTGACCACATTAACTATATTAATTTTTCTAATCCAAGAGCATGGGATATTTTTCCATTTGCTTGAATCATCTTTGATTTATTTTATCAATGTTTTATAGTCCTCAGTATATAAGTCTTTCACTCTTTGGTCAGATTTATTCCTAAGTATTTTAATTCTTTGATGCAATTTTACAAGGGATTATTGTTTTACTTTACCTTTCTGATTTCATTGTTAGTATAAGAAATGCAACAGATTTCTGTATATTAATCTCATATCCTGCTACCTAGCTGAATTCATTTATCAGTTCTAATAGTTTTTGTGTGGAATCTTTAGTTTTCTAAATAGAGTATCATGTCACTTGCATATAATGACAATTTTACCTCTTCACTTCTGATTTGGATACCTCTTATTTCTTTTTCTTTTCTGATCACTCTGACTAGGAGTTCTAATACTATATTGAATAAAAATGGTGACAGTAGGTATCCTTGTCTGGTTCCAGAATTTGGTGGGAAGGCTTTGAGCTTTTCATAATACATTTTGTATCATGTTGGCTATGAGTCTGTCATAAATGGCTTTTATTATGTTGAGAGATGTCCCCTCTATACCCATTTTGGTGAGAGTTCTTATCATGGATAGATGCTGAATTTTGTCAAATGCTTTTTCTACATCTACTGAGATGATCATGTGGTTTTTGTCTGTTCTTTGTTGATGTGGTGTATCACATTTATTGATTTGCATATGTGGAACCATCCTTGTGACCCTGGAATGAATCAAACTTCATCATAGTGTATGATCCTTTTTATGTGTGGTTGGATTCAGTTTACTTATATTCTGTTGAGGATTTTTCCACCTCTATTCATCAAGATATTGGCCTATAAGTTTCTTTCTTGATAGTGTTTTTGGTTTTGGTATCAGGGTGATGGTGGCTTCACAGAATGATTTTTGGAGTGTTCCCTCCTCTTCAGTCTTTTGGAAGAGTTTGAGAAGGATAGGTATAATTTCCTTGTATGTTTGGTAGAATTCCCCAATGAAGGCATCCAGTCTTGGACTTCTGTTTGCAGGAATTTTTTTTATTACAGGTTCTATTTCACTTTTAGTGATCAATCCATTCAAATTACTTATTTCTTCTTGATTCAATTTTGGCAGGCTGTATGTTTCTAGAATCAGGTTGTCCATTTTGTTAGCATATAACTGTTCATAATATTTTCTTATGATTTTTTGTATTCTGCAGTATTGGTTATTATTTCTCCTCTTTCATTTCTTATTTTGTTTATTTGGGTCCTCTCTCTTTTCTTCTTGGTAAATCTGGTCAGAGGTTTGTTGATTTTGTTTATCCTTTCAAAGTATCAGCTTGTGGTTTTATTGGGTTTTTTTCTATTGTTTTTTCAATCTCTATATTATTTATTTTCTCTCTGTTCTTTATTATTTTCTTCCTTCTGCTGACTTTAGGTTTTGTTAGTTCTTCTTTTTCTAATTCTTTTAGGTGGTAGGTTAGGTTGTTTATTTGGTATTTTTCTTGTTTTTTGAGGAAGGCCTGTATTGCTGTGAACTTTCCTCTTAGGACTGCTTTTGCTGCATCGCATAGATTTTGTATGGTTGTGTTTTCATTGTCATATGTCTCAAAGAATTTTTTAATTTCCTCTTTGATTTCATCACTGACCCACTGGTTTTTAGTAGCATGTTGTTTAGTCTCCATGATATCATTTTTTTCTCATTTCTCTTTCTGTGATTGATTTCTAGTTTTATGCCATTGTGGTCAGAAAAGATGCTTGAAATAATTTCTATCCTCTTAAATTTGTTGAGGCTTGTTTTGTGTCCTTGTAAGAGGTCTATCCTAGAGAATATTCCATGTGCACAAGAAAAGAATGTGTATTCTAGATTTTTTGGGGGGTGGGGAGGAGGTAGTTGGGTTTTTTTGGGATGTAGTGTCCTGTAGATATCAATTGTCTAACAGTTCTATTGTGTCATTTAGGATCTCTGCAGCATTACTGATTTTCTGTCTGAAAGATCTGTCCATTGATGTCAGTGGGATGTTAAAGTCTCCTACTATTATTGTATTCCCATCAATTTCTCCCTTTATGCCTGTTAGTATTTGTTTTATGTATTGAGGTGCTCCTATTTTTGGTGTATATACATTAACAAGTTGGTATCCTCTTCTTGTATTGATCCTTTTATCATAATACAGTGTCCTTCTTTACCTTTCTTTATGGCCTTTGTTTTCTGTTTTGTTCTTTTTTTTTGTTTTAATACTCAGGTATATTCTATTTTTTTTTTGATATACAATAAACTGCATATATTTAAAGTGTACAATTTGATATTATTTCTTATCAGTCATCTATTTTATACATATGAAGGTATATACATCAATCCCAATCTCCCAATTCATCCCACCCCAACCCCCCACCACTTTCTCCCCTTTGTATCCACATTTATTCCCTACATCTGTGTCTCCATTTCTGCCTTGCAAACCAGTTGATCTGTACTATTTTTTCTAGATTCCACATATATGTGTTAATACACAATATTTGTTTTTCTCTTTCTGACTTACCTTACTCTGTATGACAGTCTCTAGGTCCATTCATGTCTCTACAAATGACCCAATTTCATTCCTTTTTAATGGCCTTTGTTTTAAAGTCTATTTTGTCTGATATGAATATTGCTACCCCCGCTTTCTTGTCATTTCCATTTGCATGAAATATCTTTTTCCATCCTCTCACTTTCAATCTATAAGTGTCTTTCACCCTAAAGTGGGTCTCCTGTAGGCAGCATATTGTGAGGTTCTTTTTTTATTATCCAATCTGCCACTCTATGTCTTTTGATCAGAGCATTTAGTCCACTGACATTAAAATAATTATTTATAAGTATGTATTTATTGCCACTTTAAACCTCGTTTTCCAGTTGATTTTGTATTTCTTCTTTGTTCCTTTCTTCTTTTTCCTTTTCCTTTTGTGGTTTGATGGTTTTCTTTTGTATTATGCTTGAGTTCCTTTCCTTCTGGTTTTATGAATCTATTGTATGGTTTTGATTTGTAGTTACCCTGATTTTCAAGTATGTTAACCCATAACTATATCTAATTCCTGTAGACTTGTAGTCATATAAGCTCAAACACATTCTGAAAGATCTATTTCTTACTCCTCTCCCCCACATTTTGTGATTTCGATGTCCTATTTTACATCTTCATGTTTATCTTTTGCTCTTCAGTTGTAGTTATAATCACTTTCACAGAATTTTTTTGATTATTTTTTAATCTGTGTACTGGCTTAAGTGATCTTCAATCCTATTATATATTTGCCTTTCCTATTGTAACTTTCCCTGTCCTATATATTATTGCCTCTTTTCTATTTGGAGAAGACCTTTCAATATTTCTTTTAGGGTAGGTCTAGTATTGCTGTATTCTTTTAGTTTTGATTTGTCTGAGAAATTCTTTATCTCTCCTTCTATTCTAAATGATAATCTTGCTGGGTAGAGTACTCTAGCTTGCAGGTTTTTCCCTTTCAGCACTTTGAATATATCTTGCCACTCTCTTCTGGCCTGCAAAGTTTCTGTAGAGAAATCAATTGAGGCCTAAAGGAGATTCCCATGTAACTGACTCTTTGTTTTTTTCTTGCTGCCTTTAGAATCCTCTCTTTATCTTTAAATTTTGCCATTTTAATTATGTCTTGGAGTAGGTCTGTTTGAGTTCATCTTGTTTGGGACCCTCTGTACTTCCTGTACCTGAATATCTGTTTCCTTCTTTAGATTTGGGAAGTTTTCAGCCATAATTTCCTCAAATACATTTTTGATCCCTATTTCTCTTTCTTCTCCATCTGAGATTCCATTATGTGTAGATTGACACACTTTATATTATCCCATAGATCTTGTATGTTGCTTTCATTTTTTTTTCATTTGTCTTTCTGTCTGCCATTCTGATTTGGTGATTTCCATTATCCTATTTTCCAGATCACTTATTTGTTCTTCTGCATTATTCAGTTTAGTATTTATGGTCTTTAGTTTGGTTTTCATCTCAGCAGTGGAGTTGTCAAATTTTGATTGGCTTCTCTTTATATCTTCTGATTCCTTGTTACAGTGATTTGCATTTCTATCAACAGCCTTTCTTAATTCCTTCAGCATTTTAATTGCCTCCTTTTTGAACCTGGGGTCTTCTAGACTGGAGAGGTCTGCTTCATTGTTTGTTCTTCACAGGACTTCTCTTATTCTTTTAATTGGGAGTATTCTGCTTTTTCATTTTACTTATATTTCTCTGACTCTATGAATTTAGGAGAAACAGTTATCTACTGCAGTCTTCAAGGGCTGTTTTTATGTGGGAGTGTCCCTGTGTAGCCTGCATGAGTCCAATATTTTTGGTGCAAGGACTGTTTTGGTATGGATGCCTGCCACATCTTTCTTCAGGGTGTGCTGGCTATTATCTCCTTGATAGGGGGTGTGATTGGTGTTATGGTGACCAGAGCCTGCACTGGATGTTAGGCAGGGCCTCCTCTTTGCTCTGTGATTGTCACAGCCCTGGAAGGAGCAGAGTCTGCTCCCCAGTTGTTAGAGTAGAAGTCCCCATATCTAGTTCTAAGCTGCAGTATGAGGTAGGCAGGACTGCATCTCTCCCTCTGGGAAAGAAGCCACTGAATGTTCTTCTCCAGGAGCTGTCCACCAGGACATGTGACTCTGTGATGTTGTCTGCCACCCAGTGTGCACACCCAGAAAGTTTGCTGCTGCTGGTGCCTGGACCCACCTCTGCTGTGGGAGCACCAATAATCAGCTCACACATTCCTCAGGCATGCATGCACACTCACAAAGCTACCGGCATGCAAACCTACCACAGCCGTACCCCCACGCCCACTGTGGGAGCGTTGGTAATCAGCTCAGATTTCAGCCCCACCTTTGCGTGTGCACCCACAAAGTTCATAAGACCCACGGCAGCCAGATCCACACCCCACTGTGAGCACACTGATGATGTGACTATGGTGGACTCACACCCTTCCCTTCTTGTGTTGACAATGGGAAGGACCTATGGAGGACCCACACTCAGTCCTGCACACAATCTCAGTTGCAGCCCACGCCACACTCCAGGCCCTTCGGACTGTCTCCATGCAGCCAAACTGAGTCCTGTCCCCAGGCCTGTCCACTGAAGCCCGAGTTTCAGCACTTAGTTGTCGCACATACCAGCAGGTATGCATCTCAGGCTGGGAAGTGTGGCCACATGGCCAGGACCAGATGTGCTGGTCTCATGGAGATCTTTCTTGCTGCTTTGGTTGTATAAGATCTCCTGTAAGTTTTCAGTAGGTATTCTGTGAGAATTGTTGCACATGTAGATGTATTTCTGATGTATTTGTGGGAGGAGGTGAGTTCCTTATCCCTCTACTCTGCCATCTTGATCTCTCCCTCAAGAATTTTTTTTAACATCTAATTTTAGGAAACAATAAAAAGTTGGGGAGAGGGAATATAGAGACAGACATAGAAAGACAGGGATAGAAACAGAGAGGACACAGAGATAGAGATGTCCACTTCTAGTCATTGCTAATGAAATGTAGTCTCATTTCTCACATCTTCATGGGATTGTGATTTGTACTGATTTATTTCTTTTTCTTTCTCTTTGATTTCATGTTTATTCTCAATGGTTGGATGTAGAGTCACTAAGATTCTTTCTACATTTTTCTCAGAATGTAATTATTACAATTTAAGGATTTGGAATCTGTCCAAGATTCCAACCCGTTTAAGCAGCCTTGCCCCATCCTACATGCCCCACACTACACACCAATCTCTTCTACTCTGTTTTCAGACCTAGATGCCCTCATCCAAAACACAGACTTTATTTTTTATATAATTATTTTCCATTTTGGAAAAAAACCCTGAAACTTACAGAAGAATTACAAATACAAAGAATCTTTTCTTTGAATGATTTTAGAGTAAGTTGCTGACTTGATGCTCTGTCACCCTATAAAACTTAATACATGTTTCCTACCAACACGTTCTCTCGCCTAACCACAATTAGGACATTAACATTGATACATCACTACTATCTAATCCTAAGAACCCACTCCAAGTTCCACCAATTGTCCCAATAATGTCCTTTAGATGAGAAAGATGCAATTCAGAATCATAGATGGCATTTAGTTTCCATGTCTCACCTATCTCCTTTAGTCTGGAAAAGTTACTCAGTCTTTCTTTGACACTTACGACCTCAACATTTGTGATGATTACAGGCCAATAATTTAGTAACTGTCCTTCAATTTGGCTTTTTCTGTTGTTTTTCATGAAGCAGGTTACGCATCTCTGACAGGAATATTGCAGAAGCAATGCTGTGTCCTTCTCTTTGCACCTTATCAGGTGGAACACAATTTTGATTTGTCTCATTAATGATGTTTACTTTGATTACTTGATTAAGCTGGTATCTGCTAGGATTCTCCACTGAAATTACTCTTTCTCCCTTTGTAATTAATAAATTGCTAAATATACTGATATTGAAAAGCAGTCAAATGAAGAAAAAAAGGAAAATTAATCAAAAGTAATAAGTAGGTGAATTAGAAGAAAATAGTGCCATGAAATCCAATGCAAAAGATATTTTGAAACTAAGAATACAGTCGATCATGTGAAATGTTACAAAATAAAAGATCTAAAGAATAGCCATTGGGTTTTGCAACTATAAGGTCAGCAGTAACAAGGCCAGCCAGTTTCAGTAGAGTGGATATAGTAGCTTGAGGAATGAGAGGGAGCAGATCAAGAGGACATGGGGTAGGGTGACCTTAGTTTCTAACCCAAGCCAAGAGGGAAGATGAGGATGGATGGAGTTAGAAAAAAGAAACTATGGGAGTTTATATCTGATGGTTTCTATTTTCTCCATGAAGATGTGTCAACTGTTGAAGGAAGTGGGGCAGGGATAAGGTAGAGGTTTAGGAAAGATCATCAAGGTGTCAACAGCCAAGGTTGATAGTGGGAGCTTCCTAGGAAACTAGGCTTCACATTTGCTCTAAAGAGAACTTTTATTTTTGGTCATTTGTCTTAGGTCTCCAAGCCCTCTACACAACATTTCCCAATTGGAATTTTACTGCCTATGGCTGAATTCTCAGCATTCTATATGTTGAACTTCAGATGAAAACATGGAGGAAAGAAATGAATTACAACCACAGTCACTGGGAAGATGGTGAGGGGAGAATCACCTAAGAGGTAATTTACTTTAAATAGGCCCTCTAGTATTACACCAACTTCTAGTTTTAGGAAGCACCATGTTAGCCACACCTCCACTGATCACAGATGCTTTGGGGCCTTACTGACTTCTCTGGTTATTCTTGCCTCTTTGTCACTGTCCAGACTCACCTCAGACCAGAGCTGACCTCAGACCAATAGCTGAACCAGGAGTCTGCACTCTCTTCAAGTCTCCCATGTGCTACAGATCTCTGGGCTCTGATTTCTCAGCTGCTTATTGTTCTGTGCAAGAAGGAATAGCTTCAAGGCATTGTGCCCCTGGAGATTCTATAGTGTTTCCTGTATTCGGCTTTAAGTATCTCTTTTTTTTTTTTGGTTGAATCATAATCTGATGTCCACACATAATGAAAAGCTATAAACTATCAGTGGCCAGAGAAAATCCTCACAAACTTTAAATCCACTAACATTTCTTCCTTCCAAGCAACTTCCATATTTATGTACAACATACATAGCTACATACATATATACATACATACATACATATGTGTCTATGCGTATTGCATCATTTCTCCCAGACCTGATGATGGATTTGTGCTGTTTCTGCCATACTGAACAATCTGATTACCAACCTTATATATTTGTAAGCAGTTAACTAACCAGGAATTAGAGCAGGATTAACTAGTGTAATTAATAATTAATATATTATACAATGTTAAACTATCTACTTCTGTGCTCTAAATACCTGAGTTCTTGGCCACATTATCTGAGCACATTCAGCCCTATTCAGGCCAAATTCCTTTGTGGCCTTTATGTGGTTTCTGAAAATGCTTACTACATCTTATCCTTATAGAAATATTTCTATATCCAGTGTCATGATGGGAACTTCTTGGAACATATTTGCATACGTTGGACACCTTTGGCCAACCACAGATTCTGGGACATAGCTATTACTCCCAGTAACACTAGACACAGTGTTAGCCAAAGATCCTTTATTTGTGGCAAAACCTAAAAAACCTCTATAGGACAACAACAGGCCAGAACATGAGCTTTGGAACATAGCAATTTATACATATGTCACCAGAGTAGGCCACAAATAGAATCTATGGGAAGCTTCAGGTCTCCAGTCTTTAATAAGACAAGCGACAAGTCAAGTTTTACATGAGAAATATTCAGTTTTAAAATGTTGATAACAGACACTGTTCTGTACAGTGAGCACCCCACAGAAATACTATGTGCAGAGGTACCCACAGCTTGCCAGCCAGCAGGGCTGTGTCTGCAAGTTTTCTCTTAGCTGTGCAACACTCTGGGAATGCAAGTGCATCGGCCATAAAACTTGCTCCTGTCACAGGCAGCCACAACTGTCGCTAATTAGTTATGGTTTGTAGCTTCCAGACACAAGTATCTAAACACACAATCAACCCAGTTTCCCCATCTGGTTCTGAAAAATGCAATGCTATGACCTTCTATGGTGATAAGAGGAGGCAGCCGCGTGCGCGCACACGCATGTACACACACACACCCCCCACACCACTTCCTTTGAAGGAAGAAGACACATTTTTCCACATCAGTAAAATCTACTGAAGACTTTATTCCAGTTTTATGGCAATCAAACGCGAAGAAAATATTAGCTAAAGCAGAAATTCCAGAATAGAGAAAAGCTACTATTCTCATTATAAACACCAGTACACTCTAGGCTTTGGCCATCTCAGTGAGTCTAGATCATGATGTCATATGGAAGAGTCCTTTAGACAAATGTAAAGAAAGAGTGAATATCTGCTCCCAATATGTATTTCTTAACCACACTTTCCTCCTCCAAGACCACACCCCTGTGCTCCTCATACCCCATTTCACCTTCTTATATTCATTGCCCTACGCAGAGCTATCACTGGGAGCTGGCATATTGGCATGATTCCTCAGGTCCTGCATTTTGGAGGGATTCATAGCTTCAGCAGAAAGAGACAGAGATAAAGAACTAGTGTCCAGTAGCTAAGATCTCAGCATGCAGAAATAACCCCTCAATGTTCTTCAACTTTAAGAAGACCTATTCCTGGCCCCTCTCGCACCCTCTTATACTTGTTGACCAAGAATGACCTTTGTGTTCATTTTAACCAAATTTCACCTGCATATAAAACATGAGGGTAATGGGAACAAATTTTGCTTTGTCCCAGGCTCCACACCTCCTAAACATAAACATCATTCTCTTCCCTGTGTCCTTCCAACCTCCCCTTTGTAGCACTGACAGTTGGGCTCTCTCAAATGTGCCTCCAACACAATACCTTCTTCCTCCACATTTTTGTTCTATTCAAGCTCTCAAAAGATTGGATGATACCACTCACATTGGGAAGGGCAACCTACTTTACTGAGTCCACCAATTCAAATGCTAATCTCATCTACAATACCCTCACAGACACACCTAGAAATAATGTTCCATCAGATCTCTGAGCATCCCCTGATCCAGTCAAGTTAACACATAAAATTAGTTATCACATCATACAATGGAATACTACTTAGCAACAAAATAAGCTATCGATACACTCAAAAGCAAGGGTGGATCAAAATTATTTTGCTGAATGAAAGAAGTCAGACAAAAAGAGTATGTACTGTGTAATTCTGTTTATATGGAACTGTAGAAAATGCAAAGTATTCTACAGTGACAGAGAGCAAAGCAGTAGTTGCCTAGGGATGGTGGGGCTGGGGGAGTCAGAGAGATGATTAAGTTCTAGGGATATAATGTGACGATGGTAAGCAACACTGTATTGTATATTTGAAAGTGGCTAAAATTTTTAAAGTTCTCACCACATATAAAAAAATTATAGCTATGGGAATGATCGATGTGTTAACTAACCTCGTGGTAATCATTTCACTATATATATACATGTACATGTGTATCAAAGCATCACATTGTGTACCTTAAATTTACACAGCTTTATAAGTCAATTATATCTCAATAAAGCTGTGAAAATACTGTCAATTTAGAAGACTTATATCCAGCTAAATTATTATTTAAAAGGAAGATCAAGGGAATTCCCTGGTGGTCCAGTGGTTCAGACTTGGTGCTTCCACTGCAGGGGGCACAGGTTTGATCCCTGGTCAGGGAACTAAGATCCCACATGCCATGCAGTGCAGCCAGAAAAAAAAAAAAAATGGAGACCAAATAAAATGTTTCAGACTAAGATTAAGAAAAAGATTTTTGTGAAAGAACTACTAAAGTGTGTCCTTCAATAAGAAGGAAATAAAACTGGAGGGAAATAAGTGTGTCGCAAGAAACAATGGTGAGCAAAGAAACTGGCAAATGTATCAGTAATTCTAAATAAGCATTTGATTGAAATAGAATAAAAATTCAAAACAATGACTAACATTGGATAGTGTACAAATGTAGAATTAAAATACTAGGTAACAATAACATGGAAACTAGGAAGGCAAAGGCCATTAATATACTATTCTAAATTCCATATACTATTCAGAAGGATCACAAGATGTTGATTAATTTTGGACTTTGTTAAGCATCCATATTAAAATTTAAAGACAACTACCAAAGGAATAAGCAGGCAGAAGGAAAGTCAGTTTTGCACAGAAGCAAAACAGGGAAAGTGTTTGCTAAAAAGGTTAAACAAATAGTTATTATCTGTATTGCACATAACATACCTATACGCTCTTAATATAATGTTATATCTATTATTGAGCTTCATAACTACAAGGATTCTCTTGAGAAACAGAACCACTAGAACATGTAATGGATTCCACAGTCTTAAGACTGAATCCATTAGAGGCAATGAGGCAGTATAAGTGCAAGATTAGGAGCTGGACCTCGAGTATAAATTCCAGCTCTGTCATTGATTAACTGAATGATCTTGAGCCAGTCAGTTAGACTCTGATTGTCTCAGTTGCCTTACCTATAATGCTATTATACTTGAAGTGTTGTGATCAATTATTGATATATTTCATAAGTGAAGTGCTCAATAAGGTATCTGGTACACAGTAAGCATTCAATAAATGGTACTTTCTATTACTTCTGCATCTCTGTCTTTCTTAGAACATGTTGATAACTTATGAAAACAAGCCTGGATCAACTGGTGAGAGGTTAAGTGTTGACTTGCCCAAGACCGATCCCCACCCCTGCTTCATTCTGGCCTCCTAGAAAAGAATCTAGCTCCTGCTATTCCATGAATGCTAGCTATGGCCTACTGTTTAGGACAGTCAATCCTGGTCAACTCCAAGCTTGGACCCCACACACAATACATCAAGGGAAAAGATGTCATCAAAGAAGCAGATGTGGTGAATCCTTCCGGTAGATTGCCTTAATACATAGATTCAACTGCAAGGCTTGAAACTCAGCTTCCTGACTCCACAGGAGAGAGCCTGGCTCTGCCTTCAACACTGACACTGAGCTGGCAAGATAAGGTTGGAGCCAAAGTTCTGCCAGGTCATGATACTATTATATCCACACCACTGACTCTGTCACAGGAGGACCCAATCCACCCCTGGCCCAAGCAGTTTTCAAGTCTGACAGCCCCCAGTCTCACCTGGCCCTGCTGGATCTCTATGTGTCGCCCCAGAATGCAATGGACAGTGGTGGACCTGCACTTAGCTGCTGCTTCAGCTCAGAAAGCTTTCCCCAATAACACTGCTCCAGCAAACCTTGTGTGCATACCGCTTGGCCATTTGCCCTTGTCTACATGACAGTCAGCTAATCAGACATAAGGTACAGCAACAGGTATCAAACTTCAGTTCATCCTTGAACAACATGGGTTTGTACTGCACAGGTCCACTTGTACGCAGATTTTTTTCACTAGTAAATATTACAATCAGTTGGGTGAATCCTAGGATGAAGAAGTGCGTATACAGAGGAAACACAGATATGGAAGGCCCACTATAAATTATACTAGGAATTTGGGGGAGACCAGGGGGAGAGGGGAGGGGAAGCTGGGACATACAGAGAGAGAAGCATTGACATATACCCACTACCAAATGTAAAATAGATAGCTAGTGGGAAGCTGTTACAGGGCACAGGGAGATCAGCTCGATGCTTTGTGAAGACCTAACGGGGTGGGATAGGGAGACTGGGAGGGAGGCTCAAGAGGGAGTGGATATGGGGATATATGTATACATATAGCTGATTTACTTTGTTGTACAGCAGAAACTGACACAATACTGGAAAGCAATTATACTCCAATAAAGATAAAAAAAAATTATACTAGGATTTTTGATTGTTCAGAGGGTCAGTACCCCTAACCCCCAATATCAAAGAAAACACCAAAGAAACATCAGAGATCATTACACAGATGTGGCTTTCATTTCTCTGCTTTCTACCTCCATCTTTCATTCATTCAACAAATATCTGTCAGGCACTAGACTAAGTTACTCATATACATAGGGTGGAAACTCTGAGATACTGTTTGACTGTGTGCTTCCCTATAAGAAACAGCAAACAATATCTGTATTACTGCAAGAGAAACTCAGTCTGGAAATAGTGACTTCAGAGAAGGATTTCACATAAGGCATGTCTAAGGGGGTTTCATTAGTGAGGTAGCAGAAGGTGCCAAGGTGCAGCGGTCTCAGCCTGAGGCAGCCCGGGGCTGTGGACCCAAAGGCAGAGTTACAGCACGGCTCTGCTAAAGAACTGCCTGGAAGGTCACCTCTCTTCCCACTCGAACCTGAGTGCAAAGAAACCTAGTGGCTATTTCTTCAACTTAAACAAACCTTTGACCTGAAGGCGAGGGAGTGCTCTCTTCACACCCAAACAAAATCTGTCTGTCAGCTTTCAGGGAAACAAATACAAAAACCAAATGTGCTTTTTTGAAAAATCAACTAATTCACATCCTGAGAAAGATCTCACCTTGATTCCTTTGAGGACTCAACTATTTAACTCCCTATGCCCCTTATTAATTATCAAAATTTACTTATGCACTGGCTATTTAGATAGTCTGCTAAGTTCTTAAGGAAGCAAGCAAACACATTTTTTTAAAATTTGCCAAAATCTGTTGTTCCCTTTTCCTCGGAAGCACGGAGAGTAAGTTCTTGTGGTTTCTTAGATGGATGACAGATTTTGATCTAATTAATCCAGAGCCCTGTGTATAGAAAGGAATGTAAAGCAAACATGTCTATTAACAAAAAGCAGTGATTACTGGTTGGCACTGGGCCAGTAACTCTACATAAGCAATGAACGGATGCCTACAACTGTCTCCCTGCCATATGGGTTCTGCTGTAGCATGAATTCGATCCAATGCAAGGTTAAGAGATGTCAGATTTAACTGGGGTTTAATTGATACTGGTAAGAGGTTCTAAATAAAGAAACAGTGTGTGCACTATCAGAAACAGGCAAGATGGCAGGTTCTAGCCTCCCAGTTTGTTGGCAACTCAGTTACAGCCAGACATTCAAATTACTTTTTAAACTCAACTTTTTCAAATATAACTTTTTTTTTTTGGAAGTTGGGTGAATGGATTTATTAGCAGTTAACTGAAGCAGAATACTCTACCATTAATCAGTCTGTGGTTACTTCTCTCTTCACCGCAAAGTTATTGAGTGCACAAACCATGTAGAAAACTCAAAGTTAACACATCCACCATGACCTCATTGTCTTCCTTAAACTCACTCTTGCACCTGCATCTCCTTTTCAGATAATGGCCCTTCTGATTACCAAAGTGAAAGATCTTAGAGTCATCTTGACTCCTCCAACTCTCTCATCCCCCACATCCAAAAAGCCACTGTTTCATAAATTGAACTTCTAAATGTCTCTCATGTGTGTCTACTTCTCTTCCACTGCCAGCTGCCAAGCCCTCCTCGTCTCTCACCTGATTTACAACGGCCTCCTAGCTAGAATGTCTGCCTCTTTCCTCCCAGCTGCTGGACATTCTCCTGCTAAAAACCCCCTGATAGTTGGGTTTCTGCAACCCCTAAGACAGAATTCAGACTTTGCTCCAGCCACCCTGGATTCCTTATCCTTCTCCAGGCACTTGCATGCATCTTTGTTTGCATTGTTCCCTCTGCTTAAAATACCCTCACCCCGTGCCCTAAATTTTTACCTGAAGGTTAGAAGGAAAAGTGCAAATCTTACTTTTCTGAGCCTTTCCCACCCTCAAGCAGAACTCATCTCCTCTTTCTGTGCTCCCACAGCTCTTTGTTCATAACTTTATTATAGCACTGATCTGATGCATTAGAGCTGTGTTTATGTCTATCTATCCATCTCGATTATGAGTCCCTATGATTCCTATCCATCTCAGTTATGGAAAATCATGCCATTTATCTTGATACAGCCGAGTTCCCCACAGGGTTGGGCCTGACTTTCTGGGTGAAGCACACACAGAAGAGCATATTCAAGCCATGTGGATAGTCTTACTGAACCCACATTAACAACAACAGTACCCAGCATCTTACCCATAATGTGACAGGAGGAGATACCTCTTCTGCAGCAGATGGACTCAAGTTCAACCAGGTGTGTCTCTTACCAATTAGCAATGACAACAACTAATGTTTATTGAGCACTACATTTTGCAAAACACTTTATAATCAGTTTCATTTATTATTCAGAATAGTCCTACAGGGTAAGGATTTTCCTCTGCTTTTTTCCTCTCAGATTTGACACTTATTGAATAAACCATAAATATTGTCAATGAATGAATAATAAATTCACTATATTATTACCATGATTTTAGTGATAAAGAAACCAAGAAGTAGAGAAGTTAACTAATGTGTCCAACTTTATAGAATGAATTATGTCCCTCTAAAATCCATATTGAAGCCCTAACACACAACATGACTGAATTTGGAGATAGGGCTTTTGGGAGGTTAATTAAGGTAAACAACATCATAAGAGTCCTGTGGGATTGGTAGCCTTAAAAGAAGAGGAAGAGAGAGATCTCTCTCTCTCCATGCACGCATACAAGGAAGGGCCATGTGAGGACATAGCAATAAGGCAGCCGTCTGCAAGCCAGGAAGAGGGTCCTCGCTGAAACCCAACCACTGTTGGCACCCTGATCTCAGATTTGCAACCTGCAGAATGGTGAGAAAGTTAATTTCTTCTGCTTAAGCCACCCAGTTCATGGTATTTTGTTATGAAAACTCAAAATGACCAACACATCAAGTTACTTAGGGCAATTAGAATATGGGAGAATCAAGATCTGAACCTAGATTAACAGACCGCAGAACCTTTACTTGGTTGCCTTGTAGTACTTATCAAACTGTGTATTGTGATCCTTTAGTGGGCCTTGAATTCAGTCCAATGGTTCACAACTAGCATTTTTTTAGGAAATTGAATGGGCAAGTATAGAATAGAATAGAATTGAATAGAGACTACCAGAGTGTATCGCATGTAGAAAGGATGCTTTATTTTATAAAGCATTTGTTTCAAGAGAGTGTGGGGAAGTGTGGAGGGGTATAAGAACCCCAGTGTAAAACATAATTCTTACTGTGAGCTATAGTCAAAAATATTTTTAAAAACTGTAGGTTTTTTCTCTTCTGCCTCACAAACAGCTCATTCATCCTATCTCTAGTCAGTGCTCTACTGATGTAAGCAAAGATCAGCACCATATGTGAACCCCAATATTCATTTTCTTTATACAATTTCTTAGTCACATCTCATCCCAGCATGACATGGTTTGTCACTTAAGCTCTACAAATCACACGTGTGTGGTCCGACTCATTTTGTGCCATGGTTTTCCTTACAACAGAGTATGGAAGCAGGACCACAAGCTTGACTGTTCATCCTTAATCCTTGTTTCCTATGATACCTCACTCTGTATCCATGTGGCACTCATCTCAGGGATTATCCATTATACATGCACATTAATGTATGTAAAATAAATTTGATTAATTGCTCCAATCTAGTATATTATATCCACTGGAGAGTTTTCATGGCAGGCATCAGTGACCCACCCATGAAAGCCAGGAGATTACAAGCAGGAAATTTAGTCCCTAAAGAAGTCCAGACTCAATTACAGGAAAATAAAGCAGGCACTAGCTCTGTTTCCAGAAAACTTGGGTTCTCAAGCCTAGAATCACACCATCAATTGATTTTTTAAATGCTAAGACAGCGTAAACATTTATAATTTTCTTTCTGGCTCTCTTGATTTCTGCACAGTAGTCAGGCCCCTTCACTGTAGTGGGAGGAGGGTCTGGGATATTCAGTACAGGTGACAGTGGGGACCATATCTGAGTATGGGCCAAATGGGTAGCTATCACCACAAAATGATCTGTCTGTTCTGAGCATGGAGGCCAGACCTGCTCCAAAAGGACAGGTGTAGCATGTGCTGTCCACTGGTCAGCACCATGGCCTGCTCTAAAGTGCACCTGTCTTTGACCGTGGGATAGTGGGAAGCCCTGTGTTCTGGCTCAGCCCCAGCATACTTGGCTTACTGCCTCTTCAACATGCAGCTGACTCCATAAATGGAGCCTCAGACTGAGAGTATGTGTCCCAATGGCAGAGGCCAAGCAATTCTCCACCAGGAAGTCCCCTCCACCAAATTCTGCAGATAATGCCTCTTCCTCTGGGTGGATGTGGGTCCCTTATGTGGGAGTGGGAAGTAGAAGAGATGGGTTCAGCTCTCCCCTCGACCCCTCGTTTCATCAGCATTCTTTTTCCAAGTTCCTATACCTTCTATGACCCGGCTCAGAACCTAACACAGGTTGGAGTTAGGAAAGAGAGTGTCTGGTCTATCTCACTTTAATGTAAAGTGCATTTGTTGGTTTTTTTATGACTGCCCAGCATCTACTCCATCATAATTTAGATCCCAATTTCTGCCAATCTACTCTCCTCTTGCAGTGTATTACATCTATTAACCAAGAAGCCCCATCATCCCCAGGCAAGGGGGCAGGCATGTGACCCTAACTGGCTCATCAGATACTCCCTTCCTAGAATGTGAATTGTGAGAATAATAGTGAAACAGTTAAAATCTCCATTATTACTGAGGCAGCCCTTCATTCTGATAAGACAGTTGGGTCATTGCTTCTCTCTAGAACTACTGGAGCTGCATGTTTCCTGTCTGTTCCAAACCTGGTTCTCTGATCTCATGAGCAACTTGCACATCTTTCTATAAATATCTCTTTTGCTTCAATTAGCTAGCATCAGTTTCTATTGCTTATAACCAAAAATTCCTAACAGTTTCATGGACTAAGAACAAAGATTAGGGTTGGAGTTTGGAGGTTCGGGGACGGAGGGTGGGGTTGGTAATAAACCTACAAGTGGCAGAGAACTAAGGCCAACCGAGAGACTCGGAGCCGAGACCCCATGTGACTTACTTCTAAATCCTCACACACCTTAGCACATGCTTTATACATAGTTGGTACTCAAAATATACCTACTGAATTGCATCATAGATAAAATTCACAATAAAGTGAGTATGGCTAGGAGAGAGGGATACATGGTGGTGAACCTTTATTGGGAATAGTACAAATGTTGAAGGAAAGAAATCGTTCTTAAAAAAACTTACTGTTACCTCCTAGCCTCTCTGGCTCTCCTTCTCTCTCTCCTACTCACATTCCCCCTACTTTCAACAACAAATAACAATTTCAAAGCCTCATCTTGGCCCTCTCATTTGTTAGGGCAGAAAATGCAGTGTCTGTGATACCATGGAGCAAAGCATTGAAGTAATGTAAAATAAAACCAATGTAAAATAAAGACTTTTCAAAGAATTCCTAAATTCTGATCCTTTCTGATATTCCCCTGACTCCAGTTAATAAAAATAGCTACAGTTAATAAAACATTCTATCCACTCCTTTTCAATGCTGCCTATTATTCTTGAATGCTCAAAAGCCCCAGGCTCCCAGCCAGGTCAAAAGGTTTCACAAAACATCCACGAATTATTTCGAAGCAGTGAGACTCCCACAGCATGTCTCCCCGGAAGCTGTAAGGCAAGAAAATCCATCCTCTCTTTCTGATCGAAAGTCAGAATTCACTGGAGGAGATATAAAGAAATCACCAGATAAAGGTTTATTCTCATTTTTCACCTTCAAACTGTAATCCCGGGTGCACTCCTCACCTATGTAGGAGCATCCTCTCCCAGGAGAAGAACCCCAACATATCTTCTATGACAAGGTATTTTCAACTTCTTTTTACAACAGCTACAAATTTGGTTTAACAAAAAAAAGAAAGAAAAAGAAAAACAAAAAACAAAAAATTCCATCCTCCAATCTGCTGGAGGGCCCTGGTAGTTTTCTTTCCCAAGCACTAAAGGGAGAAAATGTTCCCACCTTAGCCCTTTCGTCTGTTCTCTTTCAATAAGGGTTTAGCAGGTTCAAGTTGAACCTGCTGAAGAGGAGCCTCTGTTCACTCCCTTGTCAATACAAACCTGTGTGTTCAACTCTCTGGCTTTGCTGGATGCTGTAATAATACTATGGTCCCTGCAAGCAATACAGTACGTACAGCGTGAGCCAGCCATCTTTGATTCCTTATCCAAAATCCCGTTTCTTCAGGTGTGGATCATGACTTTAGAATGAGACTCCCAAAACCCCAGACTCCTAGAGCTGCTCATTTATATGATTCCACCCTTATTTGGTCAGTATTACATTCCCTACTGATACTGCCAACACCAAAAAGGCTTTGCAAGTCAAAAGGTAATAGGTTCCAGGGAAGGCCGACAGGGACATGCAAATAACTCTGCTGTAATGTTCACATTTTTTTAAGGGCAGTTTTTTATTTATTTTTTAATTTTTTTAACTTATTTATTTATTTATTTATTTATTGGCTGGGTTGGGTCTTTATTGCTGCACACGGGGCTTTCTCTAGTTGCAGTGAGCAGAGGCTACTCTTTGTTGTGGTACACGGACTCATTGCCGTGGCTTCTCTTGCTGCAGAGCACAGGCTCTAGGCATGTGGGCTTCAGGAATTGCGGCACACAGGCTTAATAGTTGTGGCTCACGGGCTCTAAAGCGCAGGCTCAATAGTTGTGGTCCTCGAGATTAGTTGCTCTGCGGCATGTGGGATCTTCCTGGCCCAGGGATCGAACCTGTGTCCCCTGCATTGGCAGGCGGATTCTTAACCACTGCGCCACCTAGAAAGCCCCTGTAATGTTCGCATTTTTAAAATCAAATCAAACTTTCGTAAACAGAATCCACACTCTCCCAATAATTCAAAACATTAAATTATTAGCTTATCTCCTCCCTCTGCTAGGATGACTGCAACAAGTGTGTGATAGTTTTGTCAGAATCAAGTGTCCAGAATCTATTTGTTTTGTGGATTCTTCAAATTACTCTTCATCCTGGACTGGAGAATCTCAAAAGTTGGAGGAGATAGTGGGGTATTTTTTTTTTTTTTTTTTGGCTTTTTTTTCTATGGATAATCCTAGTACACAACAATAAAAAAAAAACAATTTTAAACCAAGGGAATATTATAAGTAGCACTTCCTGAGCCCATAACATTTCATATTCATTCATTCAAGAGACGTTCCTTGAGCACCTATTTTCTGCCAGGATTTGTACTAGGCACAACACAGGAAACAGTAAAGTGGATGATAGACTTTTAAATTATAGCATTTTGAATGTGCCACTGGCCATCTTCACCTTGTGAAACAATCTCCTTCATTAGCATAAAGTCTTTTTTGTAGAGATTGCTTTGCTGTCCTATTTCTAGGCAAAATTAGAACTTCTGTTAGAGCCTGCATTTCCACTTAGGCTTCTATCAGACTTGAGCTTTTAAAAATTATGACATTTTATTGCAGCAGAATTGAGTCCTCAGGCCAGATCCTTCTACAGCAATTACAATTACAACAAAAAGTTTATTATAACAAAAAAATATTCCAAAGTCCTGCTGATGGCATAGAGA
Organism: Hippopotamus amphibius kiboko; assembly: GCF_030028045.1. NCBI lineage: Eukaryota > Metazoa > Chordata > Mammalia > Artiodactyla > Hippopotamidae > Hippopotamus > Hippopotamus amphibius. The sequence continues at coordinate 83,690,909 of NC_080186.1, read as the reverse complement.
GGGAGTGTTCAGTTGACTTCTAAATGTCTTCCCACTGGCACTGATTAGGAGCCATATTAGCGGTGGGTCTCCGTGGCAGATTTTGTCACTGTTGTCCCCTCTCCTCACCACTGCAATGTGCAGGTTTCTCTTCCAGGAGAGATTTTTACTGTAACTACCATCCTCTATAACCCCTGCCCAATTTCTTCTTTGGGGTGATCTAAGACATCAGGGAACTGAAAATTAGCTCCTTTTAACCAAAAATAAAAGAACAGGGGCTTCCCTGGTAGCACAGTGGTTAAGAATCTGCCTGCCAATGCAGAGGACACGGGTTCCATCCCTGGTTCGGGAAGATCCCACATGCTGCAGAGCAACTAAGCCCCTGTGCCACAACTACTGAGCCTGTGCTCTAGAACCCGCGAGCCACAACTAATAATGAGCACATGCTCTGCAACTACTGAAGCCCACGCACCTAAAGCCCATGCTCTGCAACAAGAGAAGCCACTTCAATGAGAAGTCCGTACACGGCAACGAAGAGTAGCCCCGGCTCTCCACAACTACAGAAAGCCCATGCACAGTAAAGAAGACCCAGTGCAGCCAATAAATAAAAATAAATAAATTTGAAAAAACAATAAATAAGGCTTCCCTGATGGCACAGTGGTTAAGAACCCGCCTGCCAATGCAGGGGACACGGGTTCAATCCCTGGGCCAGGAAGATCCCACATGCCATGGAGCAACTAAGCCTGTGCGTGTGCCACCAACTACTGAGCCTGTGCTCTAGAGCCCGCGAGCCACAACTATCGAGACTGTGTGTCACAACTACTGAAGCCCATGCACCTAGAGGTGCTCTGCAACAAGAGAAGCCACTGCATTGAGAAGCCTGTGCACCACAACAGAGTAGCTCCCACTCTCCGCAGCTAGAGAAAGTCCGCATGCAGCAATGAAGACCCAATGCAGCCAAGAAAGAAAGAAAGGAATTTAAAAACTAGATAAAAAAATAAAAATTAAAATTAAAAAATCATAAATTAAATAAACAAAGGAATTAGTTCTCAACTCTCCAAATAGAGCCTAGTCTCCCTCACTGGGTGATCGGGATGCTGCTAAATCAGGCCCTAATCCGACTTTTCCATCTCATCTTCCTTAATGGAGAATTCTGGTCAACTGCTCAGCCCAGTACCGTCCAAAAGGGCCCTATGCTTCCTCAACATGAGTCCTTCACTCAAATCATCCTCACCACACAGAACACCCTTCAAAATTCTAACTATTCTTTAATACCTAATTCAAACCCCACCCCCTCAAAAGAGCCTTCCCTTAATGGACCCATACTGATATCATCTTACTCACCCTTCCAGCTGAAAGACATTGAGGGTCTGAGTTAGAACAATGGTAGCAGGAAGCTACAAACGAGAATAGATTCAAAAGCCACAATGATGGTCAAATGATCAGGGCTAGATGGCTGAGGGTGGATGTAATTACGGATGCTTCTTGCCAGAAAACTGTCTGGAAATGAGGCTGAGGCCATGGAGAGAACTTGAAGCTTTTTCCTTACAATTTCTACTAAGGTATAATATTTAGAATCTGAGGCAGAAATGACAACTGGTCTGACCTGATGCGAAAATTCTTAAGATTTTGTATTTTCCCAAAGGAAGCAGGAAGTAAAGAAACATCTTCATAGCACAGAGATCTGCTGCTGACTCTAATTACAATAATCTCTCATTTTGAAATTACTTTTTTTCCCCCTCACTGGTTCTTTTATCACCGACACCCAATTTGAAATCAAAGATAACTGACGTCACCTCTGAATTTTTCATCACTTGAAGTATGGGAAATGGAGGCTATATCTTTCATGCCCCTTGAGCCATACATGTGCATGTCTCAGTCTGCCTTGCCTGAAATAAATTTGCTACAATCACTGTTTTTACAATATGCTAAAGATATATTACCAAAATAAGCTTGCTCCTCCACAGAATAAGTGAGCCGAAGGCATTGTGTTCCATCTTTACAATGAAATGCAGATTTCTCATTGAAAGACTAATCTTCAGTTTCAAAAGACTGAACAAAATGGTGCTTAAGAAGAATTATAGCTGGTTAAATATAAGCTGCTAAAAACATCAAGAATGAGAATATTCTTTAAGTATCCAAGCATTTTCATCTGCTTATGATTTAAACAAATCTTTTTCCAGCAGATCTTGTCCCAGTATTTTCTTCTGAGATCAGCAAACAAAAATCAGTTAAGTATGCTGACCCAGAGCCTTCTTTACCTAAATGGTCTTATTTCTCCATAATTGTGCCTATAAGAGATCACTTCATACTGGCAAGATTGGTCCCGCCCCCAGCCTTGACATCTCAGTAGCATAACTGAAGGGCCCCTGATAAAAATTCCTCTCCCCGTGCTTGGACCCACTTACAGCAGAACTGAAGGGAGTCCTCATGGGACACTGATGCCCTCGGTGGGACATTCACGCTCATGTTCACTCAATATCTCCTCTCAGACCACCGCTCACTGACAGAGACCAGTTCAAGGAGACTCTGCTTAAAATTATTATTTCCCTGTCCTTTCCTTAGAATACTTAGGGACCAATTTCAATGCCTTTCATCCCTGTCACCTACCCAACCTCACAGAGTTTTCTTTATCCCCCAATCTACCCAACCTCCCTTCCCCTCACCACCCTCCAAACCCTTCCCCTGGGTCCTCTGGAACTCATGTTCTGTCAGGAGTAAAAAACAGCTTCTACTCAACTTCTCTGATTACACTAAGTTCTCAATCCAACTGAAATCTCAAGCAGATCCTTGAGGCACTGCTTCTGCTGCAGCTCTCCCAAGTGGAGGATGTTTGTTCTCTAATACCATTCGTCCTGAAGGAAGGTGTCGGTCTCTTCATTTCTGTGCCACTTCCAGACCGGTACTCTGATTCTGCCCCACAAGCTTCAGCTATACCGCCCATACTTCTCCTTGTAATGATCTTTCCTCTCTGTCAGCTGCTCTCATTAAATGAAAGGATTTGTCTCTTACTCATTTTCTCTCCACTTGTATTTCCGTAATAATTTTTGGCGGATTCAGTGGCCACATAGATCTGTCAGACCCTTGATCTTTTCACCTGCCACTGACATTATCCTATATCCTACCTCAGCCACTTACTTTCATAATCAAACCCTCTCTCTTTTCATCACCAATCATTTCATTCCTTCAAATTTTCAGTTTCAAGTATCCCTCTAATTATAACCCATGAGCTTTTTAGCTTTTCTTTTACCTCAACTCCAACAATGCTTGGCCCCTCCAGGATATCCAAATCATCGGTCTTACCACTCTTGTACTGCCTGTCGGTCAGATGCTCACTTCTCCCCTCCCCCAGCTTAAACTCCATTTCTAAAATCACTTCCTCATGTACACTCTCAGCTCCCGCTCACCTCTCCCACCATGCACTCAGCTCATAAAACTGCAATACTGGTTAAGTTCAGCTACTCTGTGCCTATACTCAAATCAACACTAAATGCTAGAGAAAAACACTCAATCCTTCTGACTAATCTCATTTAAAATCAACTATGTCCTCAACAGTAACCAGGAATTCCAACATGTTGTCCCCCACATCTTCCCCCTCTTCCATTTCTGGGCTCCCATTCACAACAAAACTATTCAAGCGTCCATGCTCTCTGTAACCAATTTCTCACTCCCTATTCTTTCTAGAACCCCTTCCATTCAGGTTAAGTCCCCTCCATATCACTAAAACTGTTCCTTTCAAGGTCTCTAAAGGCCTTCTGAATTTCCAAATTTAAGTCTTTTCTTAGTCATCATCTAATTTCGCTTTCCAGCATCATTTGATAACTTACCTCTTCCTCGTTCGTGGAACACTTTTTTTTCTTGGACTATCACGTTTCTGGTTTTCTTCTTACCTCACAACTACTTCTAATCCACTTACTGGATTCTTCACTCCATCCAGGACTCAGTCCTCAGACCTCTTCTCTCTCAACACTCATATCTTAATCCATTGCTTTTGATACTGTTTATGTGTTGATGGCCCCAAATTTATAACTCTGTCCTCGGACTTCTCCCATAAACTTCGTATACGTATATCCAACTCCCTACATGACATCTCCACTTGGATGTCCAACAGCAATCTCTGCAGATGCACTGCAAAACAATCAAAGATTCCTGGGTCATAAGGTAGCTCTATTTTTAGTTTTTTAAGGAACTCCATACTATTTTTCACATTGGCTGCACCAATTTACATTTCCACCAACAGTGCAGGAGGGTTCCCGTTTTCTCCACACCCTCTCCAGCATTTACTGTTTGTAGATTTTTTTAAGATGGCCATCCTGACCAGTGTGAGGTATACCTCATTGTAGTTTTGATCTGCATTTCTCTAATAATTAGCGTTGTTGAGCATCTTTTCATGTGCTTTTTGGCCATCTGTATGACTTCTTTGGAGCAATATCTATTTAGATCTTCTGCCCATTTTTTTGATTGGGTTATTTGTTTTTTGATATAGAGCTGCAGGAGCTGTTTATATATTTTGGAGATTAATCCCTTGTTGTTTGCTTTATTTGCAAATATTTTCTCCCATTCTGAGAGCTGTCTTTTTGTTTTGTTTATGGTTTCCTTTGCTGTACAAAAGCTTTTAAGTTTAATTAGATACCATTTGTTTATTTTTGTTTTTATTTTCACTACTCTAGGAGATGGATCAAAAAAGATCTTGCTGCAATTTATGTGAAAGAGTGTTCTACCTATGTTTCCCTCTAAGAGTTTTACAGTGTCCCAGCAATCCCACTCCTGGACACATACCTGAGAAAACCATAATTCGAAGATACATGCACCCCAATGTTCATTTTAGCACCATTTACAATAACCAGGACATGGAAGCAACCTAAATGCCCATCAACAGAGGAATGGATAAAAAAGATGTGGTACATATATACAATGAAATATTACTCAGCCATAAAAAGAACAAAATAATGCCATTTGCAGCAACATGGATGGACCTAGAGATCATCATACTGAGTGAAGTAAGTCAGACACAGAAAGGCAAATATCATATAATATCGCTTTTATGTGGAATCTAAGAAAAAGGATACAAATGAACTTATTTACAAAGCAGAAGTAGAGTCACAAATGTAGAAAACAAACTTGTGGTTACCAGGGGATAAGCGGGGGAGGGGTAAATTGGGAGATTGGGGTTGACATATACACATACTATATATAAAACAGATAACTAATAAGAACCTACTGTATAGCACAGGGAACTCTACTCAATACCCTATAATGGCCTATATGAGAAAAGAACCTTTAAAAAAAAAAAGAGTGGATATATGTATATGTATAACTGATTCACTTTGCTGTACACCTGAAACTAACACAACATTGTAAATCAACTCTACTCCAAAAAAATTAAAAAAAAACAAACAAACAAAGAATCCACTGCCATCATTGACTACTAACCGTGAGGAGGTGCTTAACCTAACTGGTCATCGGGTTGTGGCAAACAAAAAGCACAATGCATTTTCCCATCACATCATTATTACCAACTGTGCCGCCATGAATATTCACGTGCGTGTCATCGGTGCACATGCACACACACTTCTATTGGGAATTGTGAGGTCATAGGGCCTACAGAAGTTCACCTTGAAAAAAAATGACAAACATTTCCCAAGCCTTTAGGTATTCTCAGCAGTGTTTACAATTTCCTATTTTTAACATCCTTGTCACCACTACCAGTCATATTAATTTTTATCATTCTGCTGTGTATTTAGTGTTATGATGTCATGTTTTCATTTGCATTTGCTTCTACTGATGAGGTTGAACAGCTTTTTCATTATTGGTCATGCGAACTAAACTGTAATATTTAGGGATGCAAGCTTAGGTAGTTAAATTATAAAGAAAACCGATGAAAGGATTATCATAAAAATCAGGGGACTGGTTACCCTTGAGGGGAATGGTTACCCTTGAGGGAAATGGAAGATAAAATACTAGAAGGAGACATGCAGAGGGTGAGGGGCCTTCTGAATGCTGGCAATACTGTCTTTTTTCTCTTTGCAGTAGTTACACAGTGTTCACTTTGTGATAAGACATTGGGCAATAAAGTTTTGTATACTTCTCTATATTTGTTTAATTTTAAAGCAAAAATTTCAAATGGAAGCTTAAGTAAACAAAATGAGCATTATTTGAGTACCTACTATGTGCTAGGCTGTATGACAAATACCAGGGATTTAAGGAAATTTGAGGAAGTTTCTTTGCCTCAGGTTACTGTGAATCACACAATTAACTGGTGGCAGCAGGAACTGCTCCTGGAGTACTGAGAACCTGTGAAAGATGTCAAGGAGAGGGGCGATTTGTGACGGGCCTTGAAATGTGAGTGGGATCAAATAAACAAAGAAAAGGAAGAAGCTCTGTGGACACCTTTTGATTTGTGACTAGAGCCACATCCCAGTCAATGCACACACTGACACTCAGATGCCCATAGTCACACACACGCTCAGTATATTAGTTGGCTAGGGCTGCCATAACAGAGTACCACAGATGGAATGGTACTGTCTCACAGTTCTGGAAGCTTGAACTCTGAAATCAAGGTGTCGCAGGGTTGTTTCTTTCTGAGGGCTGTGAGGGAAGGATCTGCTCTAGGCCTCTCTCCTTAGCTTGTAGATGGCCAGCTTCTTCCTGTGTCTCTTCACATGGTCTCCCTTCCATGAGTGTATCTGTGTCAAATTTTCCCTTTTGATAAGGACACCAGTCATACTGGATGGAGGTCCACCCAGATGACCTCATTTTAACTTGATCACCGCTGTAAAGACCCTATCTCCAAATAAGGTCACACGCTGATGTACTGGGGGTTAGGAATTCAAAATATGGATTTGTGCGGGGGCACATTTCCACCCATAACACTCACATGTACACACTTAAAATTCACACATGCACGTGTTCCCATGCATATACACAATCTCACACACACACATTCACACACAGACTCACTACACATACTCTCGCACACATCCATATACATACACACAAACACTCCCACATGCTCACACTCATACACACACTCACACATTCTTTTTTTTTTAATATTTATTTATTTATTTATTTATTTATTTATTTATTTATTTAGGCTGCACCTGGTCCTTAGCTGAGGCACACAGGATCTTCAGTTGTGGCATGTGGTATCTTTTAGTTGCAGCATGTGGGCTCTTAGTTGCAGCATGCATACTTCTTAGTTGCGGCATGCAGGATCTAGTTCCCTGACCAGGGATCGAACCTAGGCCCCCTGCATTAGGAGTGTGGAGTCTTACCCACTGGACCACCAAGGAAGTCCCCATATATTCTTGAAATACACTTAGATACTTGCACACTTGCACACCGAGATTATTCTTTCTTACACACATCTCACACTTGTAGGGGATCTGCCCTTTCTCCCACTCTGCCTCCCATGGACCCTGTCTCCTTAGGCAGGAATATGACCTGAGCCAAGGAAAGCAGAGCCTTCACCAAGGATGAGTCAAAATGTAACTAAGGAAAAATCCCCTTACCCTCTGGTGGCAAATTTGGGAAGATGCATACCAGGCCACTGTTGGAAACCCTGTCCCAGGGCATCTGTGAGAAAAGCCTGACTGCCTGAGGAAAATGAAGGAGACCCACATGACAGAAGAAGAAAGTGAGCCTCAGTGCCCTTTACTCCCAGGTTCCGGCCACCCGTGGGGTCAGCTGCACCCCGACTCACTCACAGTTCAGTAGTCCCCTTTCCTGACCATATTAGGTGGGTTGGTTTTCTGTCACTTGTAATTTAAAGAAGCCAGGTTCCTTAAAAGTGTTTTCTAAAGGAGGCCTAGGAGGCCTGAAAGATACCATGATAATAAGTGAGTGACCAAGAGGGAATTTGTCACCATGCCTGGGTTTTCTTTTTTTTCCTTTTCTTTTTTTAACTGAAGTACAGTCGATGTACAATATTACTGGTTTCAGATGAACACTATAGTGATTCAACATTTAAATACATTACAAAATGACTGATCACCGAGATAAGCCTAGAAACCATCTGTCCCCACACAAAGTTTGGCTCCATTTTGTTTTATTATTCCAGCGGCGTACTTCCTCCAACTACACTGCCTTCTTTCGACACTTCACCAATCTTTTTCCCCCTGAAAACTCTGCAATCCTCCCTTCTCCTGAACAAGCAAGGTCTCTATTTATATGCCAGTCTCTTCAAAAGCATATAATGTCCACCCTATGAAAGGTAGTCTACCATCATACTATCCCCTAACTCAGAACTTTGTTTTTCATATATCACTTTATCATAATTTAGAATGATTTTATTTGTGTGCATTTACATGGGTTTATCTCTCTTCCCCACTAGCCTATAAGGCCCCAAAGGCAAAATGTGGGTGTCTATTGTTCCCCATTTTATCCCTGGAACCCAGCACCTTTGATCCATGTGGTGATCCAAGAAGATCAGTGGAAGAGAAGAGAGAGAAAGGAGGGAGCATGATGGATTCTCTATTCCTGACTTAACTTCTCAGCTGTGCCCCCACATCCGGGCCTTCTGAGAAGACTATTTTCAATTGGCAATTTCACCTTTGGTATCCATGCTCTTTGCTCACAGAAGGTTGTGCTGTGTTCAACTCCTCTGTGACGCCTCCCCTTAGTCTCCCAGGCTGCACCCCAGAAACAGCCCTGCTGTGTGACCTGCTTGCTTTAAAGGCATGGTGTGTCTGGGCCCCCTAGTCTTAGCACAGCCACGGGTGGGTCATTTACCAGGCATTATCTTGTTCTAGTTTTGGCCGATGAGAAAACATGTTGAGAATTTTTAAGTTACTGAACAAATTTTTGTAATTTCTTAACCATTAAGACCACAGGCAATGATGGATTTCTTAAGACAGAGCAGTGAAGAGCAGTCTCTCGTCCACTGACACGCACAGCGACCAGTAACAGCCTGGAGAGCCTCGCTGGGGCTGAGAACAGAGGACTGCTTTAACGCCCCTATTCACAAAATCCTGGTCGGGGAGACGGGGGCTTTTTTTCCAAGTAACATATGTGGGAAAAATGACTGTGATTTGTTAACATGCCGGAGTCTTTGATACCAAAGCTCTCATTTACCACAAGGAGTCCTCCAGGGGGAGGAAAGAGTTGGCTGTGGTGTTTCTAATGCACTTGAAAACCAGATTCCCTGCTCCCTTTCCTTTCAGATACTCAATCTCTGGAAAACTGAATTGGCAAGTTACAATTCACTACCATGTAGGATAACATGTCAGAAATTAGTATGGAATATTACACTCACTTTGCCTGTAACTTTTTACAGCCTTTAAATTGTCATCTCTCTAATTACACTTCTTCAAACAATATTGCCATTTGAGTGGTATCCATCAGACAGGGTTGCCCTCTGATGCCAAAACTCTCAGAGTCAGCCCACGTGAATAAATTCTGCGTACTTCTGTATTCCAAAGAGAAAATGTATTTTTTTAGATCATGGTCATGAGCTGTGAGTGGCATGTAATAAAAGATAATATCGACTTCTCATCTGTAGGTGTCTGGTGCTAAAATTAGTGTATTTTGCTAACAGAACCACCCCAAGCCTAGACTCCTTCTTAACCGTGGCCTTAACACTCTATTGCTTTGCCTAATTTCTAATTCTAAGCAACTCTCATGACCTAGTTTGTTTTGTTGATTTAAAAAATGCACCAGTTTAAACTTCACATTTCAGGTTTGATCGCTGTGGGACAAACTGCCTCATAAATCTTCGCTAGGCTACTAGTAACTAGGGAGAAGCCGCTTTCTTCAGTAAACATCCCCTGCTTCTCAGTAATAGGGTGCCTTCCATCACCCAGAGGTTTTTTCCTTTTAATTGAGTGTTTGTTGAAGCATGACTCTGAGATAGGAGGCCTATTCAGGAATAGAAATTGCAGCCCAAAGTGCCCATTACTTACCTGAGACAGGGCCTGAGACCAACCGTGCTTTCCAGAGCCTGGACACCCCACCCAGCAGGTGATTTCGGACTGCAGGGCTGGCAACATTGCCAAAAATCATGGGAGTGCATGAAGATGAGGGGAGCCTGGGCCGAGGTATTCTCTCCACCTCCACCCCTGGAAAAGCTGAGGGGAAAAAATAATGCAGCCACTCTGTCTTTGCTCTCTTCCTTTAGGGAAAAAAAAAAAAAAAGAGCGAGGGAGGGAGAAAATTCAACTTCTCTTGCACACCAGAACAACACATCTGTGGTTTTCCAAACCATTTTTCCTCTCTAAGAGTCAGGAGTCTGTTTTCAAAGCTTCCCCTGCTCTTTGAAAAGAGAAGAGAACTAATAGTTTTTTGAATCTCCATTTTGAGCCTAACATTATATCAGCTGCTTTCAGTATATTACTGTCCTAATTCTTTCAACAGGGCAACGTGCTTGGTCCAAGTGTGATGAGCAACTAGGAGGATGACCTTTGCTCTGTCTTAGCTCTCCCTGTCCTGACCTCCTGGGCCCCATTTTTCCTAACCCACAGCTCTTCTTACACATCAACATGGACGAGGTTTTGCTTTGAATTGTTCATCCTTCCAGGAATGACAGATGTCGGATTAAGCTGCAAAACCCCCCAACTTTACATTCACTGCCTTCACCTCCAATCAATAACTGCGTTCTGGTGCTTCTCAGCAGGAAGACTCCTCATTACCGCCCTCCTCAGCAATGCCCTCCTCCCGGCCCCTCAGAGCTTACACTATTTTGCACATACACTTCTGACCCCTGATGTGAAGCAGTATAGTGTCTTCATATGTGATTTATTTGAATTCTAGCAGAAACATCTGCGGTGCGTCTGGGTGGTCCCCTGTCCTGAGCTGAACCTTGCCGTGCTACAGACATGGGTTATTACTGATCCCTAGAATACTTGTGCTTGTCTCTTGGCTGCGATGACTTACAGTAGCCTCTCTGTGGTATCCAGCATGCTGTGAGCCCTCTGCCTGCAGACAAAATGGTGCCAACATCACAAATCTCTGCCTACAGAAGCACTGACAGGTTGTTCTTCCCTCTGTTCTCCAATACAGCAAAACCTCTACTTTGATCCGTGTCGTCACTACCCTATCCCTGTGCCCACCCCTTCTCTGCCTCTGGGCTCCTGAAAGTCCCTGTCCCTCTCACTATCACCTGGACACTCTTCAATGACAGCTTAAACCCTCCAGAGGGGGGACGGCTGCTGAGCTGGGCTTCAGAGGATGGAACACCCTGCCTGTGGGAGAAACATGGCCCCAGAAGGAAATGTGTCTGTTGACATCCTGATCAGGAATTATTTCTCTATATGAAGCAGACCCCCAACTCTAAGCAGCTCTAATGACAAGCACACTTAGTGGTAGTATTTAAAGGAATAATACAGAAACCAATTTCAGACAATAATGCCAGAAACAGTGCCACACGAACTCTCACGTCCAACCCCTACATCTGCCGCATTCTCCTCTGGTAATCAGCTCCCTCTGCCTGCTATTTTATGCCTATTCTCATAATTTTGACAGTATGAGCCCATGGGTTGGGTACTGGGAAACAATAGCCTTAACTCCACAGGCCTTGAATGTTCAACACCCCACTGTATTAAACTATACATAGAAAAGTAATCTGACTGGTTCAGCTTGGGTCAGGGGATCATCCCTGGTCCAATCAGCTGTACATTGTACTATGGGTGTGGCTACTGAGGTCTACTTCTGCAGCAGCAACTAAGGGGGGAAGGCACCTCCAAACAGAGGAAGTAGGCAAACTAATTGCCTCTAGAAAGGGAAACTCTCAGTGGTTCAGTATTCTGGAAATTTAAAGAGCAAGAAATAGGATGCTGCAAAAGAAGTTTGGTTTCTTGCTGGCTAATTAGTATTCCTAGACATGGCTCTATAAATTGCTATCTGGTGTTAAAACATTTTAAATATTTTTATATACTTTCAACTTTTTTTAAATCAGATTTTACTAAAATTTCCCCCCATTATTTAAAAACATTATCAATTGATTGGTGTCACGGATGGGGGGAAAGAAAGAAATACTCCAATCAAGCCTTTTTTCTCAAGCATTTCCCAATGACTCTATCAGGACTTCTCTCCCTACTCAAGACAGTTAATTTTGTCAGTATTCTCTACACCGAATATCTAACAATTTCATGTAGTCTTTTTCTACTTAGCTGTACCATGGAGTCTGCCATTGGTTTATACAGTGCGTACTTAATTCCCAAACTAGTTTGCAAGCTTTTAAATATCAAAACCTGCTGTTTTTATTTTCTTACTTCTGTATTTCCTTGACTGTCATATTAGGTATTTAAGTAGTCACTGGAGATTGATTTTTGGGGCATCTATTATGATGGACTTCAACATTTTATTACAATTCAGTAAATAACCTCCTATGACATGTATTAGCCACTATTCTTTTAGTCACAAATTGCAGAAATCAACTCAAACTAGCTTAGGCAAAAAATGGGCATTTATTGGAAAGACGTTAGAGAATGTCACATCAAAATCATAGAAAGGGTAGAGATGTGAGATGGGTAAAAGGTCAAGAGGGCTCACAAACTCAAAGTGTTTCTCTCCCTCCCTCTCCACTGTCCTCCTCTCCCTCTCCCTCTCCCTCTCTCCCTCGGTCTGACTTTGTCTTGGTTTTCTCTCACCTTTACTCTTCATGGTCCTGAGTTTAACGTCTACATCTTCCACTGCTGGAGCAGATCTGACTGACTTTTTTGGTTCCAGTTTTAAAATCCAGGGACAGGACACTAGTTGGCTCAGTTTGAGTCATGCGGCCACCCCTGAATCAATAAAGTATATCTGGGGATCTGGATGACCTGTGGGCTTTAAGAACATGGCTTTGCCTACACGAATGGAGGAGGAAAGCAGGCCGGCAAATAAAAGGTGTGTAAGTTGGGGTAATAATAACTACTGGAAATTGATAAGCCCGTAAGCCTCTGTGGTTTAACGTGATAAAAGTCTGTTTCTCACTCATACACAGTTCTGGTCTGATGACCACAAGGTGCCCAGGAGAAATAGGAGACATGTTTTAAGTGTACAGTCTCCATCACAAGATGCATACTGTTTCCTAGGGAAGGGGCTGGAGGAAAGGGCATTCTTGGTCTCCCAAACAAGAGGTGTTCGTTACACTGGACATAATATGTCAGTCCATAACACAATTACCAAGGAACGATTATCTGTGAAAAAATCTACAAACAGGCAATAAAATTGAACATGAAATTATGAAAAAAACTCAAAGGAAAACAGGAAAAATGAGGGTTTCAAGAAAATGTTGCATACATTCAGATGGATCATCCTGAGAAATGTTCTTGTTTGATGATCCTACAGAGTTACAAAGTAGCAGGTTTTTGTTTCCTCCTCCACTGTTCCAGGAAATGATAAAATCACTTTATTTGTATACATATTCCCTCCAGAGATCTTTATTGGTGCCAGAGGTTGTAATGAGCTAACACAGTAAGAGGCTGGAATCAAGGCCTTTCCTTGTTCCAATTCCTTGATCCCAGGCTTAACTATGGTTCCTCATAGGATCTTATTTGCCAAAAAGAGACTGCAGCTGGTCCCAGGCCAGACCTCATCATTTCAATTAAGCAGCCTCTTGGAACAAAGCATACCACAATCTTTATCAGTTTCTCTTAGTTAACTCCAGGTCAAAGAGCTGACTCTCACCTGCAGGTTTCTATGATATGTCTGTGCCCTGCTCCCCTTCCTCTTCCTCTTCTCTTCCTTCTGATGGAAGACCAACCAGCTCTACCATTTCCCTATGTTACTGATGAGAATCCAGTCCATATCCCATCCAGTCAGTGCCTCTGGTTGCCTTTTATGGCCTTTTTTTCTTGCACCCTACCCCAAAGTGTTAATAATTGTTGGGCCAGTCGTTGGAGAGGGAAGTGAGAGAATCAAAACAATCACGGAGGAAGCTAAAAACTGCAGGACAGAAAGAAAATCTACCCGTGTACAATGACAGCTCCAAGGAAGTTTTCAAGATTGATGAATGGGTACAAACATTTGCAATTTAGGGAGAATCCCATGTCAAACCGTTAAGCTCACAAAAGCATCCCAAATCACTGCCTCTAAGTCACAGTTCATCACAGGACTCTTAGAACTTGAGCCCAACCTGAAACAGGGCACAGCAAGCATCAAGCAGCATTCCTCCTATAACCCTCTACACTCCCAGAACGTCTTTATGAAAGTACTTGCCAGGTACATCGTCTACTTGCCTCTCCTTGACTGGAAACATTGAAGCATAGTAAAAGGTGGAGCAAACCACCCTCCATGTGAGAGTAGCAGAGAGAGTCCCGGGGAATAAAACTCAGGATTACATCCCTGGTGCCTACCTTAGCATGCAGCCATTCTGCTGCACATGTTTTTCATAATGTACCTCAGGGGGTTGAATTATTGCTGGGTTTTGCTTTTTTAGGTGGATAGGGAGAACTCAGGTGGAGAACACTAGTAAAATGCAAGAAGTTAAAGCATTATTGGTATAACAAATAGAGAATGTTTTGTTCCAGTTGAAAGAGCTCCAATATTTCATCCCAAAGTCATCTTCTGGGAAAACCGAAATGCAAGGAGTCTGACACACACTGAATAAGATTTAGTAGGCACATTTCCAGGGTATGCACAGAGCTTGCGTTTTGCTGATTTCACACTTCCTCTTTAACCACAGGCCTACCTGGTCAAATATCTATAGTGACTCACTCGAGCAAACTTTCAGGACAATGTAGTCAATAGAACACAACATTTCTATTATATATTAGTTTCTCTTTTCAGATGCTTGTAATCATAGTCAGCTTTCTCCTTTAAGGTTAAATTACACAAAGACAGTTTCAATAGTATTTTATCACACAGGGAAAAAGGCTGAAAGAAAAAAATGCCCAGATATTGACAATGATTCCAGATGAAGGTATTATTATGTGTGATTTTTTTTCTACCTTTGTTTTCTATTCTCTTTGAGATTTCTGCCATGAGTTCAGATTACTTTTTTAAATCAGAAATGAAACATAAAGTAAAAACCAAGACAGGAAACACACAGTTCTGTGTGTGGCTGTGTCACCTCTGGAGGGCAGGTCAAAGCCCTGGAGTGGAAGGTGGGAAACAGCATGCTGAGGCTGCAGCAAAGCGGTGGCGTGGGGAAGAGTGGTGTGGGGAAGTGTGGCGTGGGGAAGTGGGGAAGTGTGGTGTGGGGAAGTGTTGTGTGGGGAAGAGTGGTGTGGGGAAGAGTGGTGTGGGGAAGAGTGGTGTGGGGAAGAGTGGTGTGGGGAAGTGTGGCATGGGGAAGTGGGGAAGTGTGGTGTGGGGAAGTGTGGTGTGGGGAAGAGTGGTGTGGGGAAGAGTGGTGTGGGGAAGTGTGGTGTGGGGAAGAGTGGCGTGGGGAAGTGGGGAAGTGTGGTGTGGGGAAGAGTGGCGTGGGGAAGAGTGGTGTGGGGAAGTGGGGAAGTGTGGTGTGGGGAAGTGTGGCATGGGGAAGAGTGGTGTGGGGAAGAGTGGTGTGGGGAAGTGTGGTGTGGGGAAGAGTGGTGTGGGGAAGTGTGGCATGGGGAAGTGTGGTGTGGGGAAGAGTGGCGTGGGGAAGTGGGGAAGTGTGGTGTGGGGAAGAGTGGCGTGGGGAAGAGTGGCGTGGGGAAGTGGGGAAGTGTGGTGTGGGGAAGAGTGGCGTGGGGAAGAGTGGTGTGGGGAAGTGGGGAAGTGTGGTGTGGGGAAGTGTGGTGTGGGGAAGAGTGGCGTGGGGAAGTGGGGAAGTGTGGCGTGGGGAAGAGTGGTGTGGGGAAGTGGGGAAGTGTGGTGTGGGGAAGTGTTGTGTGGGGAAGAGTGGTGTGGGGAAGAGTGGTGTGGGGAAGAGTGGTGTGGGGAAGAGTGGTGTGGGGAAGTGTGGCATGGGGAAGTGGGGAAGTGTGGTGTGGGGAAGTGTGGTGTGGGGAAGAGTGGTGTGGGGAAGAGTGGTGTGGGGAAGTGTGGTGTGGGGAAGAGTGGCGTGGGGAAGTGGGGAAGTGTGGTGTGGGGAAGAGTGGCGTGGGGAAGAGTGGTGTGGGGAAGTGGGGAAGTGTGGTGTGGGGAAGTGTGGCATGGGGAAGAGTGGTGTGGGGAAGAGTGGTGTGGGGAAGTGTGGTGTGGGGAAGAGTGGTGTGGGGAAGTGTGGCATGGGGAAGTGTGGTGTGGGGAAGAGTGGCGTGGGGAAGTGGGGAAGTGTGGTGTGGGGAAGAGTGGCGTGGGGAAGAGTGGCGTGGGGAAGTGGGGAAGTGTGGTGTGGGGAAGAGTGGCGTGGGGAAGAGTGGTGTGGGGAAGTGGGGAAGTGTGGTGTGGGGAAGTGTGGTGTGGGGAAGAGTGGCGTGGGGAAGTGGGGAAGTGTGGCGTGGGGAAGAGTGGTGTGGGGAAGTGGGGAAGTGTGGTGTGGGGAAGAGTGGCGTGGGGAAGTGTGGTGTGGGGAAGAGTGGCGTGGGGAAGTGTGGCGTGGGGAAGTGTGGTGTGGGGAAGAGTGGTGTGGGGAAGTGTGGCGTGGGGAAGAGTGGCGTGGGGGAGAGTGGGGGAGAGTGGCCTGGGGACGTGTGGCGTGGGGGAGAGTGGCGTGGGAAAATGTGGTGTGGGGAAGTGCACTGACTCCCACTTGGAGGAGTGTGCATAACAAGTTTCTAATTTCTTCATGTGGCCTTCAAGGCACGCATAACAGACATTTTTATGCATATTAGGATCTCCTGTTTCTATATCTGTGTAATGGAACGCTGTTACCTACCATACCCTGGAGCCCAAATTTTGCTAAAGTACATTACAAACTGTGAAGCACTTTACACAAATGACTTGTCATTACCTTTTGATTCCTGCTCTTTTTTGCCACTCCACGCCACTCCTCTTACCAAGGACAACTTGGTCATTCTGAATGCTGAAAGATATCATCAATGCATCCAAAAAAAGCAATCACCAAATAGAATAGCTTCTGCTAAATTTCCATGTGGTCCCAAACTAAATTAGCCTTAAGGCATGCTGATGTAGAAAATAAATCTGATCATATATTAGAGTTCTCAGCCAGGCCCAACACACAAATGCAGTCATATTGAGGGTCAACTTCTAAAATATGACAACTGATGTATCTAAAAGCATGCTTTTGTTATTTCAGAAGCATATGTAAGCACATTTACTCAAACCCAAGGTATTGAGCAAACAAAAAAATCTAGTCAACCCTGAAAAAGAATTGCAAACTCTGTCCCCTTATGGAATATCTGCTCTGGAGTAGGCACAGTACAAGACACCATCTCATTTTGTCGTCACAGCATCCTGCAAGATGAGTGTTATCCCCATTTTACTGATGGGAAAATTGAGGTTCAGCGATTCCAAGTATCTTTCTCAAGGCCATGTAAGCAGTAAACAGCAGAGCTAAAAACTAAATCAGTTGTAAAGCACTGACATTCTTTCCACTAAGCCCACGCTAGCGATTCTCCGTGGTAGAATGTGTGTGTCTTTA
Source organism: Hippopotamus amphibius kiboko (assembly GCF_030028045.1). Classification (NCBI taxonomy): domain Eukaryota; kingdom Metazoa; phylum Chordata; class Mammalia; order Artiodactyla; family Hippopotamidae; genus Hippopotamus; species Hippopotamus amphibius. The sequence continues at coordinate 83,673,538 of NC_080186.1, read as the reverse complement.
GAGATCTCTGTTTTTCCCTTCACCCATCCCTCTTTGGCTACTCCAGGCACCACTGTAACCCTGGCAGCCCCACTCCCCCCATGGGGCCTACACCCAGAAAGAGCTCCAAGTGGGCTCCCCTGCCTACAAGAAACACAACGGCCTGACCTAGCACCCCTCAGATCTCTGCTGACACGGTGCATACCCAAGCGACAGCCCCAGTGGCCACTCTCTGAACTTCATCACCACATTCACACAGAGGCCACACTCCCCACCACCTGCTCCCATACAAGGATGGACCCCAGCAGGGACACTAAGACAGGCCCATTCCTGGAAAACAGGAGACTGACAGGCACCCTTGGCGCCTTATCAACCTAAAACTCTTCCACCCAACTTTCCTTCCTTCTTTCTCTCATTCACTCGGGTCAGACCTGCATCGTGATCTCACGGCTCTCCCAGCTCCCTCCTTGCGTTCTCTCACAGGCTTTTCCTCTAATAAATCTCTAGTTGGTCTAATCTAACTGGGCATATGCTTCTCAGAGGACCCAGCCTAGACAGCATCCTAGCTCTTGTTCTTTCTCTCACCTTATACCTCCTAAGCTCATGCTGCAGACCTAAGGGTCCTGGCACCCAACTTCACCATCAGTGCACATGACCAATCAGCCTATTCCAACCACACTGCTACTCCCAGGCCCAAATTAGGGATGGGACTAAATGCTCTCCCACTTTCAACACCCCCCACCCCAACACTGCAAGCATCAATACAATCTCCCTGTGCTGCTTGAAAGGCCCCTCTCATCAGGGAAAAAAAAGAAAGTTATAAATCTACTGCCTCTGAGGTATAAATATTAACAGCTTAATATGCCATCTCTCCAGGCAGTCGGCATTTTAAAGAGGCCAAATCAAGAGGGCAATCACTTAACCCAAAGAAATGAATAAATCTACAGATATTTCTTGAGTATCCAAGTCAGAGAGCTCAAGAGAAGCTAGATTCAAATTTAAAGAGTATAGCTCTTGGGTGGAATTTAAATAGTCTGCCCCTTGGATGGGAGATCTTATTCTCATCAGAGCAACTTCCCCGCTCCACAACACTTGGAACACAATCCTGGATAAAACCTTCTCTCCCCCGAACATTATATTCTTTTTCCAAAGGTGACCAGACATGCTGTTGTTCATGCAGGGGACAGAGGGGTTTCAGTTCCAGCCTGAGGCCACCTAAACTCCAGCAGGTTGGTGGGAGTCTCAGGATAGTTCTCTACCCTTGTCGTCCCTGGCTTGCTTCAAGTTACAGCCTTTCAGGTACAACAAGCTGGAGAACTCTCGTGTGGCATGTTCTGTCACAGAGGGGACTCCATCCTGGGTCTTACAAAGCACTGACCAGTCCCTTCCCTGAGCCCCTTGGACAAGCTGTTTCCTTTACCTGGGCTTGCTCCCCTATACGAAAGAAAATAAGCAACAACACGATAGAGATACTCCTTTATCTTCCTAAACCCTGAGAGGGAAGAATAAGTTAATACCTTCAGAGTACTTTAAGATACATGACACAGTAAATAATTTCCTACTGTTGGCTGAAAGATGTCATGGATGTCCAATATTAAAACAAAATAAAAACTTCAAAGCATTTAATAGAGTAATTATGGAATCATTCAGATGAGTGCACTCGGTGTGAAACCCCCAAGTCAAGCATATTACACACATGCAGATTCCTTTTTTCACTCAAAAAAAAAAAACCCAACAAACTTCACACATACACACATGCACACACACAAAAAAGTAACAAGAAAATTAACCGTGTAATGCAAACTTAATGCATCATTACTTTTCTACATTTTAAACACAAAAGTCTAGAAATGTGCAATAACTGTAAATCAAGGTCTTTGGTTCCATGCCAGCTAGCACAGTCTGGCAGACAGTGCCCCCCCCCCCAAGTTATTAATCTGCTTCCACTTTGGTCATCAACTTAGCATGTGACACTAACAAAGGCACTTAGGTGTAACTCCATTTTCACCTATCAAAGCAAAACAATGCATTCAAATAATTTCAAGTTCCCCAGTAGCTTCACAGGAAGGTTGCAAATAATCATGAGAGGCAACTCAAAACTCTTCCTCACCCTCAGAACAAAAATCCCACTGCTAACCAAAGACAGCCCAAAACCAGAGGGATGCCATGGCCCCTGAGGTAACTCACGCATCTGAGTCAGACTGCTGAAGAATCGGTTGAATGTTGGTTCAACTATTGGTTGAATGGAAAAGGACATCCCAACCAAGAAAGAAGGAATTAAGCCAAGAAAGGGCTAAGTCTGGTAACCAAGTTCCTCCCAGTGAGAGGACCCAGGGCTGCTGTAGCCTGGGCTGTTCACAAGGGTCTTCAACAGTTTTTTGTTTGTTTGTTTGTTTTATTTTTGGCCACACTGCACAGCATGTGGGATCTTAGTTCCCCCATCAAACCCTTGGCCCTGCTGTGGAATTTAGCATTGTTCTCTCCAAAGAGCTATGCCAAGGATCTAGCAAACTGCTTCTTCTTCTTTGTGAGAACTACAAAAAATAATCCACAGGCAGCGCAATGAACAGTACCTGACACAGGATCAACACTTAATAAATGTTGGCTGTTGTCCACATAACTTCATATGTGGTTACCTTAAGCTCAAGAACTCACAGTAACTTTCTCATCTCATTTTATAAATGGACAAACCAAGGCAGAGAGGAAAAAAAAAACTGGTTTAAAAAAAAAAACCCAAATTTGTTGTAAGATAAATAATATAAGAAATATTAAGCCAATGAAGTAGTGAAAATATAGTTTCCCCAGAAATTTAATATAACACCTTACAGTTATATTTATCACTCTTGTATTTCCATCAACCTAAGGAAATGTCATAAAATGCCAGAATAAACAAGGTTCATCTTCTCTGAAGTATAAATTTTGCTTTAAGATTTTGGGATCAAAAAATGAAGTAGTTTAACTTGTAAGTAAACTTAAATATACATACTTTAAAGAAAATATTTCAGGGACTTCCCTGGTGGCCCATTGGTTACAACTCCACACTCCCAATGCTGGGGGCACGGGTTCAATTCCTGGTCGGGGAAAGAAAATCCCACATGCTGCATGGCCAAAAAAAATAAAAAAGAAAGAAAAAAGAAAAAAAGTATTTCAGAATAAATTTCAAGTTCTTGTGAAATTCAAAGAAAAACACAAACATTCAAAATATTTCCTGCCTTCAGGAGGCAGCTTTGAGCAAAGCCCCAGGGCCCTTGAGCCATCTTTCCCCTTCCTCTGACATGAAGGGTACTTTGACAGAAGCTCTGAGAGGCACTGCTCAGGACTGAGCCCTATGCATAAACGAAGCAACAAGAAAAGAACATGTGCTATCAACTATGATTCACGATTCAAATATATTTTAATATCTTATTCTTTTCACACTCTGAGAAACCATCTGATAATGTGATTGTTTTGTAAAAGAGTAAAACTCTTCAGATAATATAAGGATTTTATAGCTATTGCACAGATTTAATAAGCAAAAGACTTGCTAGAATGAACTAGGTTCAACCCAAACCACTGTACAATTTAATTCAACACAATATTCCTCTGTTTAAAGTGCATGTAATTGCCAATTGATATAGTCACCAAGACCAAAGGTTTGCTAAATAGAGTTCTGTAAACAAACATAGTATGGAAAGCTTTATCCCCGAGTACCATACACCAAGAGTGAATGAAACTAATCACTAATCAATCATGTATCTAATTCATTCCAAGAGCTTCTTTCAACTGTACAATTATTCAATGAGTAAAATCAAACCCACTTCTGTTAGTATTTCTGTAGATCTTATCACTATAAAGTTTTAAAAAATTCTTACAAACTCAAGAGAATGTGTAAAATGAAACTGACATTATCTTACACAGTATTAGATCGTTATTCCCTCCTCTTTTATAAAAATTTCCTTTATGGAGAGTTATTCTTAAATAGCACTGATTTTTCTGAAACTTTCCCCAAGTGCTCCTTTCTACTTAAAGAAGTTTTTTACTTAATGGATGAACAATATATAGCACTGCCTTGTGGGTGTGTGTTTCAATTAAAGACATTATACTGTAAAAACTCATTCTGCAACCTTTTCTCAAGTTGAGATTTTTGAGATGCATAGTGCTACATATAGGTAGATCTATTTCCACTGACTGAAAGAAGACACTTAACTTTCATCATAAAGGTCGTTTCTGGGAAGCCGGGAAGGGGACTAAGACAGGGCGTGCCAGACAAAGGCATGTGAGCTTTGTTTGCAGTGTTTTATTTATTGTATTAAGTATTGAAGTAGATCTGACAAAATGGTAACAATTGCTAATTGTGGATGGTGATTTCCTTGTGCTTTTCTGCAATTTTTAAATTTCTCAAATTTAAGTGAATATAGTAAAGACTTTTAAATATGTTCTTATTTCCTCACCTAATAAATACAAATTTTCCTCTTTTTATAAGGAAATCTGGGTTTACTAGATGGCAGAGCCCTTGATTCAGCTCCCCCCTTCCCGCCTTTCCTTCAACAGCTACTCTTTGAATCTGCTCTGTGGTTGGTGCTGTCCCAGGTGCTGGCAAATACACAGGTGAAAAGGCGAAGATCCTCCTCAGTTTACACTCCAGAGTGGGCAGACTGACGATGAACAAATTGAATAAGAATTACCTGGTATTTTACAAGGTGATACATACTGTAGAAAGTAATAGAGACAGAGCGTTAGGGGTGGGGGTGGTCAAGAAGGCATCACTGCAAAGGTGACATCTGAGAGGCCAAGAAAGAGAAGGTATGAGCCATTTGGCTACCTAGGAATAAAAACATTCCAGGGAGAAGGAAGAGCAAGTGCAAAGGCCCTGAGGTGGGAGTATGCATAGAGTTCTCAAAAAACAGCAAAGAGGCCAGTATGGCTGGAGGGGAATAAGCAAGAGGTGTGTAACAGGAAATGACATCAGATGCATAATATAAGGATGGAACAGGCGGCTAGAGGGAAGCCCAACTGCACAGGAAATTGTAAAGTCTATTCAAACCTCTATGTCAGTGCTACTCAACACGTAGCCAGCAGACCAGCGGTGACAGCATCATCTGGGAGCTTGTTAGAAATACACATTCCTAGACGTCACCCCACACCTACTGATTCAGAATGTCTGAGGGTATTTGAACTCTCAGTGTGATTCTTATTGATGCTATACTTTGAGAAGCACTCTTTGTAATAAAAAGAAGAACCCATCAGGGACTTCCTTGGTGGTCCAGTGGTTAAGAATCCACCTTCCAATGCAAAAGACATGGGTTCGATCCCTGGTCAGAGAACTAAGATCCCACATGCCACAGGGCAACTAAGCGTGCCACAACTAGAGAGCCCGCATGCTGCAACTACTGAGCCCGCGTGCTGCAACTACTGAGCCCGCGTGCTCTAGAGCCCATGCACCACAACTAGAGAAGCCCATGCACTGCAACAAACCAAAGGCCCAGTGCAGCCAAAAAAAAAAAAAAAACCCATCAATCTTAGCTTGAAAAATCCTGAGCTGAAAATTCAATTCTGTTCCTTACGAATAGTCTAACATTAAACTAATTGCACAATCTGTCCAGGCCTCAGCTTTCCTCGTCTGTAAAGCAGATAAATTCATGTCTGTCACCTTTTAACAAGAGACTTCCTTTCAAACTGTTTTAAATCAAATTTGATGGTAGATGTTAAACAAATGTGTGACTGTAAATCGCTTGACAAATGTGAGTTTTTGTTATTATGAACCAGAGCCTCCAAGCTCATTCACCCTCAGGGGTTTGCTCTCTTCTGTGGGACCCCACCGAGCTGTTGGGTAAGTTAAGACTTGCACATGAAAGGCTTGCAGTGAGTCTGGTCTGGTTTTGTTAAACCTGGCACGAAACCTCAACACTTGAGACTGCAGCTGGTGTAGTGTTGTTACGATATATATGGTACCTGTCCTCACTTTGGCAGGCAAGACCCTCTCAGCCAAGCATTTCAGACTAGGAATAATGGGACAACAGAGATGCTGTGGGATACTTAGCCCAGAACATTCCATCACTCTTTCTACCCCAAAGTATTTGCTAGGTTTTATGCAAACAATGCTTGTTTGCTCTGACTTGGTAAAGGTAGTGCAGAGGACATTGAATTTGGAGTCAAAAGAGAAGGGCTCAAGCCCTCAGGTTTACTACTTATAAGCTAGGAGACCCAGAGAGCTCACATCACCATGCCAGCCCGCCTTCTCTGCCCATCCCGCAAGCTGGTGGGAGGTTAAGCAAGATGATGTACATGAAAGCTCTCCATAAAAAATAAAGCAACATAAAAGAGAATAGGACGTTGATATCATATCCAGTCCCTCAGTCAGTCAGTCAATAAACATTCAACAAATATGTGCAAAGTTCACACCATACCTGGCTCTCTGGTAGGCCTTGGGGCACAGCAATGAATAAGACAGACTAAAATCACACCCCATGTGGCACTTATATTCTACTATGACAACAGAGAGAAAAGGCAGCATAAATAAAAATATAGTCTGTCAAATGGTGATAAGCACATTAAAGAAAAATAAAGATGAAAAAGGGGAAGAAGAAATGTTGCGGGGGAGGGGTTATAAAGTCAGAAACAGTGGTTTCCTCACTGAGAAGGCAAATTTCACCAAAGACGTGAAGGAGGGGATGGAGTCCACCTTGGGAAAAGAGCATGTTCAGACCAATTTTAGACTGAGTTGGTCTTTATACATCTGTGATTCATTCAGAATATTTGCAGAATTTTCCTTATTTGTTAATATTTCTTCCCTCTTGTATCACTTTTGGGATAGTTAACTGAGTATTATCTGTGCCACGAGTAACTCACACAAAGGCACAAACTCAAGCCAGGTGAACAGCTTATTTGAGAACTTATTTGTTTACTGAGGTGTCTGGGACAGTGCCTGGTTGTTAAGTGAACCCCTCTTTGCAAACCCCAGAATCCAGCAATTTTCCATTGGTGTAAGAATGGGAGCCAAGTACTCTATAGATCAGAGACAAACTCCATGTCTGCCTTGTTTTTATTGTTAATGATTGTTTTCTTTCTACAAGTAACTCCCAATTCGCTGAACACCTATTACAGACTTAGTATTTTGCACTTGTAGCAAGAAGAGGAACAATTATTGTTTTATAAAAGAAATGACTACAGCACTTTTACACAGCAGGGGAGGGACAGAATTTATGTCAGGATAGATAGATTCCTAAGTGCATTTTTAGATTCAACAAAGGTAGACTCCAGAACCTAGTGTGAAACAGGAGTGTTAAGTGCACAACATAATCAATTAAGAGAATGTTTCTGTTTCTAGTGGCAGGTGTGGAGATTGGGGTTTGGGGACCTGGGAACATGAGGATCTGAGAGAAGGTGGAAGGGACTGTAGAGTGAATGACATGAGAGGCTGCCAGAGTTGAAGAAGCAGGACAGCAAATGAGAATCCCCTGGGGCTAGAATGGGCAGGGAGTTTAAGAACAGTAAAAGAAAATATCTCATTTTAAAAGTATTTTTTATTCCATGCTGTAACTCTCTGCCATTGTCTAGGTCTTCAGTAAAAGCAACCTTCTGATATTGTCTCTAACTACTGAAAAATGAGGCACTACATCTGCAGCAGCAGCTATGGAAAACAAGATGGCAAACAAGGTCTTAGCAGAAACCAGAGCTGAAAGCAAGGGACAACCAGGCAAACATGAGTTCCCCACCACCACACCCCCAGAGAATCCTTCGAAATTTGAAAAAAGGTATGGGTCTTGCCTCAATCCAAAGGATGGTAGCTCAAGTTGTTTTACATTTACCTTAAAGTTGAGGTAGGTCTCAGACAATTGGAGGGGGTAGGCACCAGACTGTCTCACTGCACCACTTCAGGGGCCACCATTCACACAACAGTAGCTGTGAGATGGTAGCTTTGTTGGGGACACTCAAGTTACACACACATCATCTCAATTAATCTTCATTTCATCTTCTAAACACTCCCGGAAGAATGGTGTTATTATTCCTGCCTTATAGATGAGGAAACCAAGACTCTGAGAGATAGTCATTTGTCCAAGATATCATGAGTACAGGTGAAATCAATATTGAGACTCAGTCCATCCCAAACACAAAATCCATTTTAATTCCATACATCACCTAGTTCCATGAAGTGGTGAATGGAAGAAGCGCTTTGCTGCCACTTTAGAACTACACTCCTCCACCTAAAGCAAGAATCTATGGAAACTCAGATGGACCAAAAAAATCCACTAACTTTGAATCACAGCACTTACGCAAATTTGTACATACCATGTCTGAAAAGAAAAGGGCAAAGTTAATAGACAGAAGTCTAGTGAGTTAATAAGTGAAGGGAAATCATGGCATATGAAACACCCCACTTGATTTTGCCTTATTTCCAAATCTAAACATCACTCCACTTTAAATATATTTTGCAGTTTCCGAAGGCAACTCCAAAGGATCGGTGTGCTCTCCTGTTTCTCTTTCCCCTAAGAAAGCTGCAAATGCAGTTCATTTTAAATGTCACCAAGGTTTTAGACTGACTATAGCCAAATCAACCCTCAGCACCAGAGGAGTCCTGAAAGCAAGTCAAGTCTTATTTCCCTGGAGCTTTTCCACCTTCTCCATTATCTCCTCTCACCAATAACATCCTTGATATCTTCCATTTCACCTCACAGTCAGTGCGTCTGGCTCTGTACACCACAATACCAAGCCTTCTCTGCATTTCCATTTTCTTGTTTACATCTTCATTTTCATCCAGTCTTTAGACCCTCTCTATGTGACTCAACCTTCAATCAGACAAACTTTGCTCTACTTCTTTGATGCTGTGTGTCCAGTGAAAATCAAGTGGCTACAGACAAGTGTTCTATTGTCTGTCACTCTAGTTAACCAGCAAAGAATTTAAGCTTGTGACAAGTTGATTCCTTAGGATAAATGGCATCAAGCCATGTTCCGGAGCACTCACTCTGATGGACTCCGTGACCCTGGTTCCAGGGAAGCTTGTCCAGACTTTAGTCATGATCTGGGAGATTTCATCAGGGAAAGACAGGAGGCACTACTGGCGATAACTGAAAAGGGGAAACTCTTTTTCCTAGGCTAGTTCTCAGTTATTCCTAGCCCCCCAAATGAAAGTACCAGATCTTACAGTAACTCTGATACCTATTGTTTGATGAGAAAAAATCTGTGCTGAGGATTTGTTTCCCCAGTTAATATGTGCAACATAAAAAAAGGAAGGAAGTGGCAAGAAGAGAAAAAAGGATGTTTTTCTTTTCTTTCACACAACTGTTGTTGACAATCTAGACATTCCTCTGCTATAATAATCCAAGCCATGAAGCTCCTCCCACACTATGGGGACATTTCTGCAGGGGCTCTCACCTTGATCACCTGCACAGATCTTTTCTATTTTAGTTCAAGTTGACAGAGAAGTCATTATATCCCTTTTCTAACTATTCTCCACTGGAGCTGCCTAGTGAAAAATACAAGAAGCACTTTGGAGACTGAGAGTGTTCCTGTCTCTGAAATTTACTGGCCCTCTATTCTGTGGAGTGCAATGATCCTGGAGCTCATCAGAACTCAGAGTGGGTAGATCTGTTAGAAAACAAACTGCTTAAGGCAAAAAGGAAATGTATTGGTTTGCGTCAATGAAAAGGCTGGGGAAGCTCTGAACTGGCAAGGCTGCATTCAGGTGCTCCAACCCTGTCATCAGAAAGTTGCCTCTCTCTAACCCCATCTCCCCATTGCATGGCAAGAAGGCTGCCAGCAGCTCCCCATCCATTTCTATTATCTCATAAGACCTAGTGGAAAGAGAGTCTCTTACCAAAAATTTCAGAGAAAATCTTAGGATCGTATTTCATTGCCATGACCTGAGGGGGTAAAGTGGCTGGCCATATGCCCACCCAGGAGCTGGCACTGGGGTTACGGACTGAATCACAGAAACTGTGAATCACGGAGGAACGCTCCCAAATGAAATCAAGCTGTTGTTACCAGAAAAAAGAGTGAGCTGGTACTGGACATACAAAGACAATAATCCACTACAGGGAGATAAATGAAGGTGGACAATCAGCCCACCAACAAGCATTTGCTCATTTCTAGCTGAGCCAAGAACTTGTCAAGTGCCCCCATACTCAGTGTTTTGGACCATGTGCGGAACCAGACAGTAAAGAAGGGAAGGAAACAATGTTAGAAGAGAAAGAACATTCTTTGTGAAGGCACAACCACACACCCAGCCCCGAAGCCTACCACCTTTCCTAGAAAACCGAGTGGAATGACTATTCTCCCTCTTCCAGCCACCCTTGCTCCTGAGCCTGAACAGTAGGGCTCTTTTATCACTACTTTCTTTTCCCTTCCAAGTTGTCCTTGATGATTATCTAAGTCTAGCATTCTTTTAAGTAAATCCCCTCTTTACTGATGGTGGGTCAATCAACAAGACCACAGGCAAGTTTAGCTATACGAATAACTAACAGAATTTTAAATTCAGAACCATAGAACAAAAACCTGAAACCAGTCATGTCAAAACAAAGTCAGCAGCACCAGAGCAAAGATCAAAAATCAACTGATAATCTGGATTTCTCACTGTATAAAATTGAGGGAGGCAGAAACAAACAGTGCAATTTGCCCCAGATGTCATGTCCCCTTAAAGACAGTTTTAGGTCCCACACACTCAGTGGGGGATGGCTCCCATGTCCACCACTGTATTGAATAAAAAAGAACCAAAAGATATGGTTCCAATCATATACTAGTTGAATGGTTATGAAGAGATCCAAACCCTAAATTAATAGAAAAGAGAGTTGACAATTATGATGAATATTCCAGGAACCTTAAGCAGTCAGTGAAGGAAGAGTTATTTTAGGGATCCTCAAAGTGATCCAGGAAGTTCTGTCACACAAAATGGGATGAGTGTCAGTGTTATTAGTTACCTCTGATAGGATTCTTGCCATATAAACTATTGAAATTCACTCTGGCTTGCTTAGCCAAAAAGGGGATTTATCGAAAAGCAGCTCACAGAATTGAAAGAGTAGCTAAAAAATGGATGCACAAGGGGCAAGAATAAAGGTTGCTCCAGGGATCAAGGCAGCAGCAGCAAACTGATATCCTGACATGACACAACTTGGGTAAATCATCTCCAGCTGCTTTTCAATCCCGGTGCTATTCTGCTCCAGTTTAGTGTCTCAAGAAAAAAAGTGATTGGCCCTGATTGGGTCACATGTCACTGCCTGGCTACAGGGTGGGGGGGCAGGGTGGTAGTATGGGGGGGGAGGGGTAGAAGGCCCCTAGATTAGCTTTCCCACCAAGGCTGTACCCAATGTGGAAAAGGTAATTCCAGAATGCCATCAGAGAACTATTAGCTGAACAAAAAGGAAGTAGTGCTCAGCAGAGAAAGAGAGAAGGAAGGAAGGAAGGAAAGGAGGGAGGGAGGGAGGAAGAATGGGGGCAGGGAGAAGGGGAAAAAAAAGCCTGCACCATATGTAATCCTTTATTCCTACTCCATAACCTCTGTTTACTTTTTCCACCTCTGTAACACAGAGATAATCATACTACCAACCTCCCAAAGTATTACAGAATTAAATGAGATATCTGTATGTAGTAAGAATTCCATAAATTTTAGCTTCTTTTTAATTATTATTATTATCTCTCTTCATTAACCACATGAAGTTCAATTCACAAGTGAGCAACACCTTGGAGGAGGAAGGGGACTGTGGGGAGGCAAGTGGAAGGGAGGCATTCCGGAGAGTGTGGAAAATCAGGAGGATGGTGATCTGGCTGCAGTGAAGGGGTGGTCGGGGGACCAGATTCCTCTGCCCTTCAGGGCTCTCTGATGGATGCTGTTGAACACTGTTGCCTCCACATGAACCCTCCAGGTGGCATTAGGGAATCCCAGAGCCACCAGGCTGTGGATAACAAAAATAGTAACTGAATCAGCTTTTGTCTAGAATGGCTAGCATCACATCACAGTCAACAGCATGGGCTTGGGAGTCAAACCTCATCTTAAATCCCAGCCCCACCTCTAAATGTCTGTGTGTCCTTAGGGAAATTACCAAATCTCTTTAAACTGTAGTTTCCTCAACACTCAAATGGAAAAACAAGAGTACCTCTCCCATGGGTTATCATGAGAATTAAAGAAGATAATGGGGATGTTGTGTTAGCCATATGATTAGCATTAGTAATAGGTTATCTGTTGTTACAAAGAAGGTAGGAACCTCCAACCAACCCTTACAATGGAGCGTGGAGAGAAGAATAACAAACAAATCTAACACCCAAGTCTGGGAACTCCAAGTTCCGCTGAATTTGCTATGCTTCCGTTTGCCCTGGGATATTCTTATTCTTTACTTTCATTTGCCTTCAGGTGAGTTCAACAGACATATACTACCTTCTACAAGGCGCACGCGGGCCCGGGCACTGGTTATGCAAGGCTGAGCACCACACACTCCTTGCTCTCAGGTAGCCTGTAGCCTTTCATGCTGGCACACAAATGAAAAGTTATAAAGGTATGCTAAGTACTCAGATGGGACCAAGGGAAGTCCAGACGAGGGGCAAAAATTAGGCCTGACCAGGAAATTTGAGAAATTCCACCATAGGAACTGATCCCTGAGCTGAGTCTCAGAGGAGGAATAAAAGTTGGCCAGGTACCAACATTGGAAAAGGCTATTCCAGGCAGGAGAAGCAAAGGCCCGGGCACAGAGGAGTGACACTGCATGAGGTCTGGGGAATCACGAGCAGTTAAGCATTGTGTCAAGTGCAAAGCACCGCATGTGGAGGCAGGAGAGATGGGACACTTGCATGTCCTTCCTGAAGACACGTTTATGGCACAAAGCCCTGTGTGATTTGCTCCCACTCCCCCAGCCCGCTCTCGTCTCTCGGCACTTCCCCTCCACCCCACACACTGGCACGGTGACCTGCTTTGTGGTCTTTGCACACAGCACACATATCCCCACTCACGGCCTCTGCCTTTGCAGTTAGCTCTTTCTTCCCACAAAATTTCTGTGTCTGGCTCCTTCTTATTAAGGTCCAAGTTCAAATACCATCTCCTGAGAGAGATCTTCTCTAACCACCCAACCTACTCTTTCTCTTTCCCAGGTACTTTAAAGTACCTGATCATGGTTCTTTATACTTTCTTATTCCTATTTAAAACCATCTTTTTTGTGTATTGCTTGTTTAATGTCTGACCTCCTCCATATCACTAGAATGAAAGTTCCATGAGATATTTTACCTATTTCAGCTATAACTCTAACACCTAAGTCAGAAACTAGTACACTGAAAGCATTTGAAAAATATTTGTTGTGCCCAATAAATGCCAAATCAAGGAACATCGAGTATAAGTTAAGAATTCAGACTCTAGGATCAAAATGCTTGGATTTAAATCCCTCTCTACCACTGGCAGCTGTGTGACCTTAGACAAGTGTCTATACCTTGGTTTCTCTTCTATAAAATGGAGATAATTATTGCACCTACTTCATAGGAGTGTTATGAGGACAATGCACAGTGCCTGAAATATAGTAAATGCTCACTACATTTTAGGTATTTATCCTGTATGCAAAGCCACTTAAGGAATTATTATCAAGAAGAAATAGAAAACCATCTGCTTTTCTAAGATAGTTGCTAAACTCTCTGTTCGTATGGATTTAACTTACTTTAAAAAACCAAGCAATCAATTACCCAAGATAAACAGAGGATCAGTGGAAATAGACATATAATGCAGGGTGTCCCCAAAATGGAAATCCGCAGGAGTGCCAAGGCATATAAGGAACGTAAGTTGACAGGATGTTGTTGAACCATGAACGTGCAGTAGCTATTCATAAGGTCTGAATCTGAGTTTTCAACAAGGATTTTAACACACTGGTGAATGCTTAGTCCAGGTGAAGGTCCCAGATGACTGACACCCCATCCCAGATACACTCGAGGAACAGGTGCACGTTTCATCACCATGTCCTCTCTGCACCACCCATTAACATGCCTTCTTTCGGCTACGCCAGCACAAGCTTCCCAGGTCTGTCACACTTGGCTTCTGCCTAAGTCTGCTTGGAATGATGCCAATCAAGGTTCCACACTGCCCAGCAATCCCTTCCACATAGCTGAGCTAAAGGAAACCCCCAACAGAGCAGAGGTGTTATCAGAGCCAAACCAGCCCTCGATTTGCTCTGTTCTTAGATGTCAATTACTCACAACCCAGAGTCAATTTTGACCAGGGGAAGGACAGATGTTTCAGGTAAGAACGCTGAAATAAATATACCCTCCAAGGAAGCAAGCTGTCATTCCAGGAACTGTGTTTCTATGCCAGTACGTAAGCGACACAGACTGTCTACTAGCCAGTCTACTCTTCACACAAACATATGCATGTACACAATAGCAGCGAGTTTCTGGTGGGCATTTCTCAGCGAGCAATTGTATTATTGAAAAAACAGAGATTTGGGTTGAGGTGAAATGGGAAAGGGGGAGGCATCCCCATCATCCTGCTATGTTTTCATCACTCATATCAGCTGCTCTGTTCCATTCTAAAGGGGAATTCTCTCTTACCCATCAGCATGTCATTTTTATTATGCCAACAAATGATAAGGCAAAAACCCATCATCACAAACCAGCCTGTGAAAAACCAACTAACAATATGAAGTTGAAAATGAAGAAGAAAGTCTTGCATTTCCTTTCACCTGTAGGGGGAAAAATGATGAAGCCCAAGGCAGGCCCCCATCACCATTCAGCAGTCCATCTTACTTTAAAATATACAGCACACAGACTGAACAGGAAGATTTCTGCTATGCACGGCAATTGTTCCATTTTCTGTATTTCATAACCTGCAATTTTGAAGCCATGCTTGGTACACATGCTTGTAAAATAGTCATATCAGATAAAAGCAGAGGGATGCTAAACTATTGGAAAATAAATCAAATTCTCAGCAAGCAGTTATATCCATCATGTTGCAGCAAGCACACATATAGTTTAAGCTCTGCGCGCACAGTCTATCCATTGTAATGATTTGGGGTCAGGATCCTGCCACATGCATTTAGCATTCACTAAGAAGTAAGCCCAAGAGTGTAGCAGGGAAGAGTGCGAAGCTGTAGCTTGTGGTCCTGGATGTTGCCCTCAATGCATTTCTTTGAGTACAGCCATTTTATCCAAGTACAAGGCAGAGAAGAATTAACAGATGCATAGAACCTGACCATTTACAAGGTGCTCTCATGAGCATTATCTCACTTGATCCTTAAAGGAACCTCAGGAGACAAACGAAAAAACGCATTTCTGTGTTACAGCAGCAAAAACACATTTGGAAACATCTGTAAAATGTGAGGGAAAAATCCTGAACACCCATCCACACCCACTGCCTTTCAAAGTTGGAGTGGAGATGGGGGGGGGGGGAGGGGGACATGTGTTTCAGCAACATCTTGCCCTAAATCCAACATACTCGCATTTGACTACAATAAATATTCTCTGTCTTTGCTTTTTTTTTTCAATACAAATAGGCTAGTTTATTAAATTAATTAAATAAGGCTAGTTTATTAGACAATTGCACAAGACTCTGTGATGCCTCATTTAAGCACCAAACATGAAAATTATTCAGAGAGAGGAACTAAAGCTTGTAAATATCATTAAACCAAAGAAGTATCCTATAATGAGGTCTTAAAAAATATTTCAGGACTTCCTAGGTGGCTCAGTGGTAAAGAATCCACCTGCCAATGCAGGGGACACGGGTTCAAGCCCTGCTCTGGGAAGATTCCACATGCCACGGAGCAACTAAGCCCATGTGTCACGACTATTGAGCCTGCGCTCTAGAGCCCGTGAGCCACAACTATTGAGCCCATGTGCTGCAACTACTGAAGCCCAAGTGCCTAGGGCCCGTGCTCCACAACAAGAGAAGCCACTACAATGAGGGGCCTGTGCACCACAATGAAGAGTAACCCCCGCTCGTAGCAACTAGAGAAAGCCCCTGTGCAGCAACAAAGACCCAACGCAGCCAATAAATTTAAAAAAAAAAAAAAGAATGTTTTAAAAAAAAAAATTATTTCATAATGTTCTAATGTAAAAAGTAAAGAAACTGAAAATCCTTGGGTATTACTTAGGAAAAAAACACATAAAGTGTGTTTTTTTTGGACTTCAAAGTCCAAATCTGAACATTACAGTAAAGCCACATTCATTCACAATGCTACACAATAACAGCCTTAACCTCCTCAATACCATCCTCTCCCAGACATGAACATCCAAGAACCAGCCTCCAGTTGTCTCAAAACTCCACACCCTCCCAAGATGAAGTATTTCTGATTCTTTCCTTCGCCCTTAGCTTGGACTCCAAGTTTGATATCTAAATCATTTTCTCTCTCCTGCCTTCAACTTCACAGTACACTTGTCCGTCCCTTTTACCACATGATGAAAACTCAACCGTGGAGCCATGCTATAATCCACAGTTTTCACCTTTGGAAAAGATCACAGAAATCCATAAACGGGCCCCTGCATTAGTCTTCTTGTGCTGCCATAACAAAACAGCACAGATTGAGTGGCTTACACAACAGACATTTATTTCTCATAGATCTGGAGGCTGGGAAGTCCAAGGTCAAGGTGCTGTACAATTCAGTTTCAGGTAAGGGCCCTCTTCCTCTTCAGATAGCTCCCTTCTCACTCTGTCCTCACATGGAGGAGACAGAGCTCTGAGTCTCTTCATCTTCTTATAAGGGCACTAATCCCATCATGAGGGCCCCACCCTCACGACCTCATCTAAATCTATCTCCAAAATGCCCCATCTCTAAATACCATCACATTGGAGGCTGGGACTTCAGCATATGAATTTCTGGGGGGTGCACAGTTGAGTCCATAGCATCCCCACTTCTAACACTGGATGTATATCCTTGACGGGTGCTAAAAGCAATTCTTTTACTCATTCTTGTCATACTCCCTCTCTTAAACTTATATATAAAGCCAAAGAATTGCCCTGGTCATAGGTGAGATTATATATATAAGAATATGTTAAGATATACTTGTATAAAAGAACAGAAAAACAAAAGCTGATGTATCAATATTAAAGAGCCCATATAACAAACCCTTTTAATGATCCTAAAAACCCCTTCAAATGTTCCCCTAAAGTTTTAAAAATCTGCTAATTAAAACTGTTTTTCCCAACATGCAGCAATTAACATATTATAAATAAATATTAGTTTCTTTTTCAGTATTCACATATTTAGTCTTATTTGCTATTTTAGCAACTGTTTTTCTCTTTACTTCTCAATATAAATATACAATATTTCAGGCACATTATGGATGAAAAGAGTTGTGTGGGAAACACTATCTCATAATATTTCTTTGGGAAAAGTGCTTTATGAGTTCCAGATAAGCAATTTTTTTGAAAAATAAACTTAATAGGGGATAAATTACCTGTAAGTTGGGGACTATCCTGTAAAAGACATCACATTTACCAACAGAATATTTAAGATTTGAGGCTATAATTAAATTTAGAAATTTTTACAAAGGGAGAGAGACTTATGCAAGGGTCAAATGACAGCAAGTACCAATGTATAATTACTGAATGCTACATGAAAATGGAAAACTTAATTATAATGCAAGGGTTTCCAAATACGAATTGAACAAACCTATCCAACTTATTAGAAAAGTTGACACTCATTCAAAACAACTTTTTAAAAAATATATTCTAAGAACCAACACTATTTCTGTAACATTTAGAACCAAGAAGGACAACCAACCAAAAGGAAAGATACATGAGAGCAACCACAGAGATCTGGAGATGACCTTCCCCTAAAGAGAAGATGTGTTCTGCTCAAAAACCCCCAGTTCTCATCTGAAACAGGGCAATTCCAAGGACTCTTGTAGTCCTACAGCAGACCTTCCCTGCCCAGAGCTAGCCAAAATATGTCACGGACGCACCTGTTGCACTAGAAAACTAAAGTACATATCAGGTTCTGCTGAAGAGGATGTTCAAGGAAATCTATTACTGTTTCCCACACCCTACTCCTTCCAACCCCACTTTCAAGTTCTTAAAAACTACTAGTAGATCTAATGACATCTTTGGAGGAAATGCCCAGCACTGAGCAACAAATGATACATGATCACTACTCACCATGTTTTCTATTTCTGCAAATTTCAACTTCAACATCTGGAGGAAAGCAGAACCAGAGTATGAGCACCAGGAACTGAATCTTCCCAGGATCCTGATGAATCATCATCACCCATTCTGAAATCATCTTTTCCAAAAGCCTCACGTATAAATCAAACGAGGTCACTGAACTGGGAGAAAAACAAATCAAAGGAAAAAGCCTGAGATACAGGACAAGTGGGAGATGCCCAAACCCTTTCAGCTACTCCATCATTTGTAAGCCCTGCCCCACTGGGCTCCACTGGGCTCCCACCTTCCTGGAGCTTTTGATTCATTGCTTAAGAAGGTGAGAATCACTTATCACAACCCTTGTGAAAAAAGACATCAGGGGATGGTCATGGTAATAACAATAAGAAGTTAATCTATAGAGCAACTCTGGTCCAAGGAGTTCTAGGGGCATACTACAAGTCACTGGATTTTAGAGTTTGGGGATTATTGATTTTATCCCTCTGTGTGTGTGGGGAGAGGGGGGGCTTGTTTTGTTTTCTACAAAAATTATGGGGCATTTTTAATGTTGTACTGAGCAAAGTAAAGCATTAACTCCCGTCCTCCCAGCCCCAATACACCATGACCATGCTGTGACAAGACAACTGCCAAGGGTTCTCAGGTGGTTACTTCAAGCCGCACCGCCGGTGGCGCGGCGGAAGGAGGAGGCGAGAGTGCCCAGGTGCATTTCTGAAGAGCCAGCTTCCGGAGCCCGGCGAGGACGCCCGCAGCTCAAAGCCCTCGCCCCTGGGACAGCTGCTCTCCACACCCCTCTCCAAACCCCACAGCCCCAACCCCTCCGGCCCCGCTGGCCTCCCTCCACCTACCCACTCACGCGGCTGGGCCGCCACCCACCGCCCGCTCCGAGCCAACCCTCACCCTAGGAGCACTCGGGGTGCCGCTGCCCTCCAGCCAGGCAGGGGCCCGGGAGCCTCCTCAGGACCGGTTCTCCCGCCCGCGGCGCCCCCTGTGAGCCAAAGTCCGGAAGTGATCCCGAGGCGATCCTCCGCAAGGAGCCCGCCAGGGGGCGCGCCTCTGCGCCCGCCGCCAGCCTCCCTGACCCTCCTGCAGCGCCAGCTTTTGGTGGGGGGAGGGGATTGTTTGTTTTTAATTCAAATGTGAAGTATTATGCCTACACATTTAAAAATATGCCATATAAATTATGTTAAAACTTAAAGTAAATATCTGTACCGGAAGGAAAAATCTGTCCTCCAAGAAATGAATGCCTGAAACTTAGGAGGGACTGAATAAATACATTTCAAATGAATGAATGAAGTGTTATTTAGAGAGCATTAATTAGCGCCAAACGTAATGATGTGTCCATGCGCACGATCGCATCAGTTTGGGGGTGTTCTTACTTTCTGAATGAGGAAAGAGTTACTTGCCCAAGGATGCAAAGCTGGTAAGTGGTGACACTGGAACTTAGGAAGACACTGGATGTGGTTGGGAAGTCAACCAACTGACTGGTGTCCGGACTGATGTCTAGGAAGCTAGGTTCTAGCGCCTGACCATGCCACTAATCTTCTATGACCTTGACTACGATTCTTCATTCTTTGGATCTTCGGTTTCCTTGTGTAAGGTTCCCTTCTCTAAAATCCTACAATTCTACAAATGCATGCCATCCCTCACCTGCATTTCAGTTAAAGAGTCTTTCAGACAAGTGGCTGGATGAAATTTTCCCAGATGTGATGTAAAATCACACAGTTCTTTCGTGCAACACTCTCGTACTAGTCATGCCTTGAGTGCAGTACCTCGATTTTCTAATCCATGCAAGTGCTTAATTTGTTGTATGTAATTTGTTCCCTTTCAAGTTAATATCCCTGTATTATAAAAATCAATAAACACACATTGAAAATAATTACAAAGATATAAACCTCTTACTTTGCAAAAATAGGTGGTAATGCATGCATTTTTCTACCCAGCAACATTTACTCTGTGTTAAAATGATGCTCTATGCAATCTTAGGCAGAAGAAAATGTTTCCTAGGGAAATTTCAAACATCTACACGAAAAAAGAGAATACACATAATCAACATAACGATCTCAAGAATGGAATCAACAGAAATAAAATTACCTCCTTTGGTTCTTCTGGGAGAATAGCTAGTTAAAGATAAAAATCAATGCTAGCTAGAGGGGTGGCTTCATTAACCAGGATCAACTTACTGCCGCTCCGTGGGTGCATTTGTTTATGGCTTTGCTACTAAAGCATTGCAAGATCAATGAAGTTGCCCTGGATTTCTTACCCTCTACAGCTACTAGTGCCAACCCCATGTGGGCCGGTGAGGTAGGCAGCATGGAAACGTGGGCCCTCATGGCAGGAACTTGCTTCCTGGGCTCTGACGGCTGCTTCCAAGGAGACCTTAAAGCTAGAGTCCAGTGGATTCAGGCATTAGGATTCAACATTTTCCAAAGTGTGCCTTATGAGATACTCATTCAGGTCAATTAAATTTTAGAAATATTGCATCTTTAACCCCTTTTTGAAGAGTCACAAGGCATATTAGAGTGCTAAAGTCTCTGAGAAGTATTTTGTAGAGATAGGTGGTTAAATTAGTTTAAGTCATAATCTCCAGATTTATTTGCCCAGAAACTCGCCCTCCAGACCCTGATATCTATTAACGCCTCACAAAGCATCCTAGGGAGCACACTCTCTTTAGCCACTTCCAGGGCTGCTGATTCTCTGACATGAAGGTTAAACCAGAGAACGGGAAGAGGAACTCCATTCATGGATCACCTACTATGGGCCTAGCTTTGCTCTCTGGGCTTTGCATGCACAATTTCATTTAATCTTCACAGCAATCCCGTGAAATAATACCGTGTTACCCCCATCTAACAGATAAGGGAACTGAAAAATATATGTAAAATTGACTGAGAAAGATGTTCACAAATAAGTGAAAAATAGATTATAATCATATATTTATAAATATATGCATATATTTATTATATATAGTCTAGAATAAAGATTGTTAACGAGCAGCCTATAGGTTTTTTTTTTAATTAAAAAAAAAGCATTAGTTGTCAATATTTAAAACCCAGGGGAATTCAAATTAAAAAAAGAAAGAAAGAAAAAAGAAAAACAGAAGCTTTAGCCATGAAAGGTCCCTTCCTTTGGGTAATGTTGTAGTGAAGCTAAGTAGTAGCTGTCCCTTTAGGTGAGGCCTGCAATCTCCACTTCCCCAAATCTCAGCTGGCTGGCTTGACTCACCTGTGTGAGCTGTCTGGTTCATACAAACATTCAGGTGTGTGATATCTGGACTAAAAATATATACCGAAATGCTCTTTTAAAAAAGTACTGTGATTGGTCATAGGTTACAACCAGTCAGGACAGTTCCTACCCTCTCAGAGCTCATACTCTATCAGGAAAGACAAACAATTATATAAGAAACTTCATAACTGCTTAGAAAGTATTCAGTTGGAAATACTAAAATGAGAAAACGAAGGTATACCTTGGACATTCAGGATAGGAGCACACAGGGGAGGTGGTTTTTAAGCAGAGAACTGAAAGATTAATAGGAGATGTCCAGAAAAACGAAGAGGGTAAAGTGTATTATAGGCAGACCCCACCAATAAATGTTTATTGAGCAACCGCTACAAGCTTATAATCATTTGGGGAGACAAGACAACAGGCCATCAAGAGCACAGACCATGTTGACCAGTGTCAAGGTTAATCATGTGAACTGGGTATGGAGGCAAGAAGGTGCTCTTCCATAGCAAGTCACTCGGACTGGCAAGAAGAAAGCTGAGAAACAATATAATACGATAATAAGAGCAGACCATTACCACATGAATTACAAATTCTGTTCCCATCATGCACAGGATCCCTGTGTCCAAGCCTCACACACATAGGGAGCTTGCATAGAAGGAATGTTCCGGGTGAGGCTGTTGAGGGGGGAGGTCACAGGGCCAAGGGCACAGGGAGGCCAGGAAGCTTTGATACATCAGTGAGTGATGTATCTGTTCCACCACAGCTCCTGAAAAGTTAGATCCTCTGATCTTTCAGTCATGTCATGTCTTATCTTCCCAACCTAAAAAATAAATATAAATATATACAGAGAGCCTATATGTAAGTATAAATCAATTTTAGATTAATATTTCAATCCAATTATTTTTAATCTCATTATTTAATTACCAAATAGTTAATTAGGTAGCAATTAGTATCCCATTTTATAGAAGAGGTAACTGAAACTCAGTGATTCCACACCTTAGAGAATGCTACATAGCGGTAGTAAGTGGAAGAGCCAGGACTTAAGGTAGGCATTCCGCTCCCAAAGCTCACACCCTAAGTTACGGTTTTGCAAACTGTAGGTTAAGACCCATTATTGAATCATAACATCCAATCAGTGGCTTATAATAAGTACTTTTGAGTGAAATAAGATAAAATAGAATAAACAATCATCCTTCACCTATAGTAACACTAAATACTATTTCATGAGGTTTTTCTGATTTATGTGTCTACTGGGTCCCAATGTAAAAGTATTTCTTACTATGTATCATCATTGAAGAGTTTTAAAGCCATTGTTCCGAGATCTTATAAAGGTATATAAAAAAGCAAATCACGTTTAGTTTTATATCTAGAAATTGACTCTTTTTTAAATAATAAAATTACCCAAAATCAGTTCTGTCCTGAAAATTTGGTGTTTTTATTATCGCTATGTAGAGGAGGGGGCTAGAGATAAAGATTTAGGAATTATATCAGTTAGAATAGTAAGCTACTGTGTGGTAACAAACACCTAGCCTAAAATCACAAAGGTTTATTTTTCAAAACCATGCAAGTCCAGGTGTTCTGTGTCATACACACTAGGGCTCTGGCTCTGCCTGGAAAAGTACTTTCACAATCCCTACGGCACTGAGGAGGGACCATGGAACATACTGTATTGCCTCTTAAGCTGCCATATTCAAGTTACACATGTCACTTCTCATATTTCATTAGCAAAGCAAACCACATGGTCACATCTAACTTCAAAAAGGCAACAAGGAAAATCCTACCATGTATCTGGGAAGTAGAATCCAAAGTGTTGGTTGAGTAGCACTGATGACAGCCACAGGAACCATGGTCATGTAGACAATAGCTGAAGCCAAGAAGATGAATGAGGTCTTGTTCTATTCCCAATGAGGAAAAAAAATGCCAAGACACAGTTTAATATTGGGTTGGCCAAAAAGTTTGTTCGGGTTTCCTGTAAGATGTTATGAAAAACCTAAATGAAATTTTTAGCCAACCCAATAATATGGTGCCTATACTCCTATGGTCCCTAAACATTCCACTAGTAGCTTAAACTCAAAATGTCCCAAATCAAACTCATTACACTCCCTACAACATCGGTTCCTTTTACTATGTCCCTCATTTTGATTAATATCATCACCATTCACTCAGATGCCCAAGTGGGTCACCTTGGAGTCATCTTCAGCTTCTCCTTGGCCTTCATTGGTCTAGCCAATGAATCACAGCCCCACCTCCAATAAATAGCTCACAAATCCACTCATTTCACTATTCACATTCTTACTGTCTTGGCGCCAATCCACATCATCTCAACCAAGGCCAGCTATCCTAAATAAGGCTATATCTCTTTCATATAATTGCCAAATTTGGAAATCCATCTTTTTAGAATTGATTATTCTTGTGCCATATCAAGTTCCTATAATTTTTTTTCTGTTTCTTATTGGAATTTTGCAAATATGTTTTTTTGAAAATGCCCCCTCTAGAGGAAAAACCCAGGTATAGGTATGATTAAAGAAGAATAAAACATTTAGAGAATCCTCAAGAGAAGTAAAACAGGAAGAGGAGACAGAAGAGTCAGGCATACATATATTTTAAAGTTCTTCTTTCTGCCTCTTACTGGGAGGGTTTGTATTTTTATATGAAAGAGAGAGGCTGATTCCTTGTGTTTCAGGAGTTGAGACTATAAAACAATAAAAGCTCCAAAGAGGAAAATGACAAAAAAAAAAAAAAAACAGAAAAATGAAGATTTAAATAGAGATTTCTCAAAAGAAAAAAAAAAGACTAGTCCACACTGATAAGCAAAATTTCTACATGATATTTTTAGTAAGGTTCCAAACTTTGCCCTCCACCTCACCCAAAAAAACTCCACTCTTTTATCAAGATATATTTTGAAATAAATAATAATATTAGCTAACATTTATTTCATTCTTATCGTGGGTCAAAATCCTTGCTAGTTCTTAACACCAACTTAATGAGGTAGGTGTTACTATCTTCATGGATGAAAAAATGAAATCAGAGCATTTAATTTGCTGGGTCACATTTACTCCACTATCTAAGTGTTCTTATCCACTATAGTGTAATGACTAAGCAATTTATCATATGTAAAAGCTACTAACAAGTTCAGAATTTTGCTGGCTTCAAAAATACTAAAAAAATCAAGGAGAAGGTACAGAGGTCTTTTTCCTCTTTTGTTAGCCATTGAGATGAGGATAAAGTAGTAGTTACAGAATTTGTGTGCTTTGGCTACTACCTCTCAAATAATGTTAAATAATATCAGTAATAATGTACATCTTTACATTTTTCTTGTCTTTAAAAGGAATGCCTGTACTGTTTGCCATTAAATTTAATTCAGCTTTTCCACTGGGCCTGGTATATCTTTTCATGTTAAGGAAATATTCATCTATTCCTATTGAGTACATAGATATCCATAACTGCTTTTTTAGAACATAATTTGGATCCTTTAACACTGTGGCAGATTTAAAACATGACCACAAATTCTTCTACACCCCCTCCCCTAGGGAACTGAGGTCTCTGCCTCCTCTCTAGAACTGAGATGGATAGCAGAAACGATGCTATGTGACTCATAATAGGCCAGGCAGCTCTCTCCTTGCTCCCAGGGAACACTTGCTCTTGGATTGCCAGTGTAAGAAGTCTGATGATCCTGAAGCCACCATGCTATGGGGAAGCCCAGACAGCATGGAGAAATCGTACCTAAGAACTCTGGTTAACAGTCCTGCTGAACCTAGCCTTCAGTCATTCCAGTCCACGCACCAGCCATGTGAGTGAGGAATCTCCCAAACGGTTCCTGTTCTCAGCCATTTAGGTGAGGTCCCAGATATTTTGAAGCAGAGACAAGCCACCTCTGCTACGCTCTGTCTAAATTCTCACAGAATCTGAGAATTTGATAAATTGTTATTTTATACCACTATGTTTAGTACAGTTAGCTATGAAGCAATAAATAACCAGAACAAATGTAAATACATTTTTTTGTCTCATTTTATACTTTTGGCCTGAATTCAGCTTTGTCTGATATTTAGATTGCAACCCTTAAACTTCTTTTGTTTGAATTTGCCTCTTTTGCTCACCATATTATTTTCAACCTTTCTGAATCATTTTAGTTTGTCTCTTTTAAATACAGCATAGTTAGGTTTTTCTTTACACTACAATCTAAAAATCTTTATCACTTAATAGTTGAGCCAAACTCATTTATAATTTTAATATGACAGCTATGTTTGATGTCAGTTCACTTATTTTATATTATTTTTTATTCTCTCTAAGTTTAGTGTTGTTTTTCACTATGTTGTCAACTTTGAGAGAGAGAAAGATGGTGTGTGTTTATGTGTGTATAGTTATTCTACTCTTCAGCAAAGTTTATGTTTTTATTCTATGGGTTACATCTATAATTACAACTTTGTAAAATGCCCTCAGTCTTCTGCTTTTAAATAGTATCTATTAATTTCTTCCTCTTTCTCTCTTCTTCCTCCTCTTCATATCACTCTTTCTCTTTCTCTCTCTCTCTCTCCTCCACCACCCAATGGTATATTATCTTTCTAATTTTTATCTTTGTACTGCTAAATAAGGATTTCACTTTTATTACTTCATTTGGCAGCTTTATATGAAATCGTTTGTCAGTCATTACCAATGAGGATTCAGCAAACTTATTCTACTTCCTACCTTCTTTGCCTTCCCCTTCTCTGCGCTGTGGTTCATTGTATGATTCCTGCTTTGTCATACATATAATATTTGCCTTCTGTTCTCTCATCCTAATTTCCACAATTTTCTTAGTCTTGGCTCCATTTTTAAATACGTTTAAAGCCACTACCACGGAAGAATGAAGTAGGACCCTTACCTTATACCACATACAAAAATTAACTCAAAATGAGTCAAAACGTAAATGTAAATGCTAAAACTATAAAACTCATAAGAAAACAGGGGGAAAGCTTTGCAATACTGGATTTGGCAATAATTTATTGTATATGACACTAAAAGCACAGGCGACAAAATAAAAACTGATAAATATGTCAAAATTTATCAATATTTAAAACCATGCATCAGACATAATAATGTAAAAAGACAACCACTGGAATAAGAGAAAATATTTGCATATCACATATATAATAAGGAGTTGATATGCAGATATACAAAGAACTCCTATAACTCGACAACAACAAAAGCTCGATTTTAAAATGTGCAAGGTATACGGATAGACATTCTCCTAAAAGATGTACAAATGGTCAATTTTCAAGATACACATGAAAAGATGCTCAACATTACTAATCTTTAAGGAAATGCAAATCAAAACCACAGTGAGATACCACCTCAAACACATTACGATGGCTACTATCAAAAAAACAGAAAATGACAAGTATTGATGAGAACGTGGAGAATTTGGAACCCGAGTTGCAGTGTCAGTGGGAATGTAAAATGGTGACGCCTCTGTGGAAAACAGTATGGTAGGTCCTCAAAACATTAAAGAGAACTACCACATGATCCAGCAATTCCTCTTCTGGGTTTATCCTCAAAGAATTGAAAGCCACAACTCTTAGAGATATTTGTATATCCACGTTCATAGCAGCTTTATTCACAATAGCCAAAAGGTGGACGTAACCCGAGTGCTCATCAATGGATGAATGGGAAAATAAAATGTGGCATATACATACAATGAAATACAGACATACCTTAGAAACATTGCAGGTTTGGTTCCAGACCACTGCAAGGAATTCAATATCACAACAAACAAGAAATTTTTGGTTTCCCATTGTATATAAAGTTGTATTTACACCATACTGTAACCTATTAAATATGCAATACATGTCTAAAACATAATGTACATACCTTAATTTTAAAACAATTTATCGTTAAAAAATGCCAAAACAATTACAATAGTAATATCAAAAATCACTGATCACAGATCACCATAACAAATATTAATATAATAATAAAGAAAAAGTCACACAAAGACATGAAGCAAGTGAATGCTGTTGCAAAAATGGCTCCCATAGACTGGCTTAGCACATGGTTGCCACAAAACTTCAACCTGTAAAAAAACACAATATCTGCGAAGCACAATAAAACAAGGTACGCCTATGTTACTGAGTCTTAAAAAGGAGGGAAATTCTGACACATACTATGACACGGATGAACCTTTGCGCAGGCGCAGTCTGCGGTCCATGCCTGTGCTATGCTAGGCCAGCTCGGTTTTTCATTTCCTGGCCTTGTATCAGGGCCCCTTGTCGCTGCAGTGGGTTCTGTCCCTAGACTTGAAAGCTCTAGACAAGGAGTATGTAAAGGATGAATTTAGGAGACATAAGACCTTTGGTTCTAATAAGGCCAGTGTTTCTTGCAGGAATGGGAGGTATGTGCGGGAATGTTATGGCAACAAGCTAAAGAAAACAGACAAAATTCAACTGAAGAAGCATGTTTTGGAACCATCCTCCCAGAAGAAAAACTTAAGAACAAATTGGACAGTTGCAGGACCTGATGCAAGAAGCCACTAAACCCAATAGCCAATTTAGTATCACTGACTCTATGAAACCAAAAATTTAGTCTATTACAATAAAGCTTAACAAAGCATTCAAAGTTCAAAAAAATTACTATGCTTAGTGAAATAAGCCACTCACAAAAAGACAAATACTGTACCATTCCACTTAAACAGGTACCTAGAATAGTCAAATTCATACAGACGGAAATAGAATGATAGTTGCCAGGGGATGAGGGAGAGAGAAATGGAGAGCTGTTTAATGGGTATAGAGTTTTAGTTTTGCAAGATGAAAAGAGTTTGAGATTGGTTATACAACAATGTGAACACACTTATCATTACTGAAATGTACACTTAAAAATGGTTAAGATCATACATTTTATGTTATGTATATACTTACTGCAATTAAGAGTAAAATTTTTGAAAAGAGAGGGAAAAATGTGTATTAAAAGGAACTCAAAGACATATCAATTGCAATGTATAGCCCCTATTTGGAACTCAATTTGAACAAATCAACTATTAAAAAAATTTATGAGATAATCATGACATATGAACACTGGGTATTTAATGGCATTAAAGAACTACTGTCATTTATTTTTAGGTGTGATAGTGGTACTGAGATTGTATTTTTTACAAGACCAGTGCTCTAACCCCTGAGCTATAGGGCCTGACAGATTGTATTTTTTAAATATTCCTTATATCTCTTTTATTTTAGAGATACATACTAAAATTTTTATGGATAAAATGACATAAGGGATTATTTCCCAGTTGGAGGATAGGGAGAAAATGATTAGGGGTATAGATGAGACAAGATTGGCCATGATAACTGTTGAAGCTGAGTAGTGGATACATGAGAGTTCATTATACTATTCTCTCTACTTTTGTGTACTTTAAAATTTTTCCTAATAAAAAATTTCCATTTCAGAAAAAAAAATGTTCACTGCCAGTACTTTTGCCCCAGACAGGCAAGCCATGGCTTGATTGGCAGAACTTCTCTCATGAGTAATTTATTCACTAAAGGCTTATGGTAACAGTCTTCCCTGAGATTTTCCACACGCAGTTGGAGTGGGTATAACATCCTTGGCTCACACTTTCTTCCCCTGAGAATTTGAGTGGTAGAGCCCCTCCGGCACCTGGTGTTGAATGTAGCTGTGGATATGAATATGAAGGCAGCCTGATATTTTTCCCTCTCTAAGTTACTTACTTTACTGCCTGAAGTATTCTTCCTTCATTTTTAGAGTTCAGTCTCACCAGGATATTTCTCGTTACGATGGTCTGGCTCAATATTCTTTGGTACACACTGCTTTTTTTTTTTTTTTTTTTTTCAGTTTGTAGAGTCACATTTTATTATAAGAAAGTTTCCTTGAATGGTATCTTTAAATCTCTGGGTTTTCTTTCATTGTTTAAGTTTTTCTCCTAGAACTCAATTGAATGTATCCAGGGTGTCCTTTCTTGTCTTTTATGTCCATTATTTCCATCATTGTTTTTATGGTGGCTCTTTTCCTCACGTTTCTTCCAATTGTGTCTTCATCCTGTGATTATTTACTCCCTATGTTTCAGCTCATCTTTTATATTTTCCACTTACCCTCCACCTCTCCTCTGTGTTCTTCAGTTTTTTTCTTTGTGGTCTTTGTTCATCAAGGAAATTTCTTCATTGAGTATATTTTTATTTTAATTCATGGCAAATTGTTGGGACGAGATTTTCATCTGCTTGGGAGTGGTCTCCACCTGTGGTGTAGTTTTGCTGCTCCTCCCCACATTTTTTCCTATAGGATCTGTCTATCAATGCCTTCTTTTTTGAACTGGTCATCATTAAATGAGTTGCACTTTCCCAAACCAGCTATTTTCAAGAAGTTCTCTGACTAGGGAGGGGCCAGGGTGGCCTTCCAGGCTCTATTCTCCTCCGCTGCCCCAGAATTAGACTGTTCCCTGCAAATACAGCTCATCTTCAGATTCTTGGTTCAGCTGACTACTGTATTTCTTGGAGCCAAACCAGGAAAGGCACACTCCAGCATCAGCCCAGCTAACCCGAATTCCTAGGCAACTATGTTCACTTCATCACTCCAAGTGAACCCTTCCCCTTCAGGATGGTATTTTCACAGGTATTTTCACGGGCACTTCCTGTGATCTGCCATCCCTTACTCTCACACCCTCTGTGCTATTTCTTTTTGTTTCCTCCTCTGCAGCTGCTACACAATTTCAGCTTTCTCTTGGCAGTTCTTACAGGTGTTGCAGAGGCTGTGGTTTATATTTGTCTCCTGGTTTTTCGGAAAATGACAGAGATTCTTCCTTTTTTTTTTTTTCCTTTTGCCTGATCCCTAGGACACAAAGAGGCAAAGTGCTGTCATGCATAGCCTCACACATATCAGCAGTCTGACAACATTATTAGGGAGACACTCTTGAGAAGCTTTATGCCTCCCATTTTATCGCGGTTGACTTTGGTTTTGTTACTCTGATTTTAATGAATTTACCCTCTATAAAAACAGTTCACTTTCTTCCCACTCAGTGTGTGTATAAAACGTGTTTAGTCCATCAGAGGCTTTCTGAGCAAGAGTAAAGCATCTCATCTGGGAAAGCATAAAAATAATGTAAAGGGAATGATAAGCCCAGATGCAATAGAATTCTTCCACTCAGTCAGTTCTGAAATGGAAGCAGGATTATTGCAAACCAACTTATGATGCCTTACCAGCTGCTGAATTGGATCCCGCTTTAACTCTGCAAGATGACAGGATGAACTTATTTTCCTTCATGTAATGAAACCGGGATCTTTCATGGTCAGTAAGAATGTGGAAGCATCTGGATTCATTGACTGCAACAGACCTTAATAGTGTGTAACTCGCTGGGGGAAAATTGTGTGTATCATATTGTCATTTTGCATCTGTTACTCTGATTAGGATCATTGTAATACATTCAGATTCATTAATGGTGGCTACTTTGGATCCCTAAATAATTAATGGAATCATAGGTGTCTCCCTCAGCAACAACCTCATGACACTGTGTATTAGGCAGTGCTGTGAGCTCTGAATAAATAGGTCTGACACAGCTCCATCTGTTTTGCTAGGCACCTCCTCTTGCACCAGCTTTCTTAGCCACTCCTGGAAAAATAGGCAGAGCTCAGAGTAGAAACCAAAGCAGACTCCGTGCATCACGATGGTTTTAAATGCAAGATGCCAGGCTCCAGCTCATCTAGTGAATCAGAATCTCTGGATGGTGGCACCTGGGAATCACCATTTTGATAGGCATCCCAGTGTTTCTTATGTACCCTAAAGACTGAGAAGCTTTGGATAGAAACCACTTGTCCAGAAAAAAGTCAGCAAGATGGGGAAAATATTATGCTATGAATCCTAGTCCACTGGAACTCTATCATTTTGTGTGTGGATTTTCCTTACCCCACATGCCTAATATGGTTCCAAGACTTGAAGGAAAGAATTTCCCCTACTTCTAAATTACAAAAACATCTCATCCTCCTCCACCTGATTTTGTTGATCTTGTCACTCTGCCCAGTTCAGTGTATACTCTGAGGATGAGCAGTTGACCACAAATGTTAATATTCTGAAATGTTTTTCTGAGAGCAAATCTAAAGGAATAAAAAAGAAAAGCCAATTTATTAGGCTACGATTAAAAACACACACACAATTAACTGTGGAAGTGCTTGTTTCCAAATATCCTGAGGACAATGATTCTTGGCAGATTTTTCAATTTATCTGCATTTCATCAAAGTAGAAGACTCTACAAATAAATGACCGCGGCCTATCCTGGGGCATTGCAGAGGTCATGAAAAGATCTATAATCCACACAAATTGCAAACATGAATAAAGATAATGCCCTAGTCAGGAGCTGTGGAGTGGATGCATATTTGTAAATGGCTCAAAACTAGATGGAAAGTGGAGGTAGGGAGGGAAAAATGAAAGTAGAAAATGAAGGCAGGGGAGGGGACCAGGAGAAAAGACCAGGGAACTCTGATGCAATTTCCAACCCAGAAACCATTCTGCTGGGGTGGAGGGAAGCCAGCCTGGCCTGGCTTTCTCCCAGGCTGCACCTCAGGATGTCCTCCATAAAGTTTCCATAGATGAGCTCAGTAGCCCTACCCATGGTTACCACTAGAAAATCAAACAATTAGCGGCATATCAAGTAATCAAAGGGAGTCAGAGGATTCTTGCAAACTCCAGATGCCTAAATTACTGCTCAAAATATCATGGGCACATAGGCCTAATACATGGCAGACAAGAGGCATCACTTGCAACTGGAAATAGGTATAGAGAGAAGAGCGAATTTTAGCAAAGTGTTGCTAAAGTAGCACAAAAGTAGCCACCAAGTGTCAGGCTTGTCAAGCATTTATTTATTTAAATTTAACCCTCACTGCAACCACTCCAGAGGACACTCATTTTACTGATGAGGAAACTGAATATGTAATAAGGACACTCATCTAGTGAGTAGTGGAGCCAGGCAGGATATGAACCATACACATCTAACTCCAAAGTCCATGCTTTAAACCACAATCCTACTATGGAAGATGCTGGATCCCTTTAGTGGTATAGGCTTAAAAGCTGCCAATCTTTCAGTACATAGGAGGAAGAGTCTGCATCTATGAATCTACACTCAGTTTGGCTACATGAGAGATGCTGAGAGATCTAAGGAAACTAACATGGCTTTGGACATGGGCAGCACAACTGACTTTCTAGATGAGGGCTGAGACCAGAAGTCAAGAATTCCTGGTTCCATCAGACTTACATGTAGACAATAGATATTCATTCAATGAACTGATTAATTTTGACTTTGTCAATCTGTATTCCCAGTGTTAAACACAGTGTTGCCTGGCACATGGTAAGTGCCCAATAAATGCCTGATGAATCAGTAAATAAATACGTGAACTGGTGAATGGATGAATCAGTTTTCAAAGAAATATGCATTCCCATATTTACCTATAGAAAATCACTGCACGTAGACCAGCACACCAACCCCACCATCATCAATTCTTTTTGCCAGGCAGGAGGTATAGTCATTGTCATAGCTGCTTATGTAACAGACTGTGCCAAGAGCAGTAAATAAATGAGGCTGAGGCCATGAGCATTCCAGGCTGATGGCTCACACAGCACCAGGGTTTTTGTCCATGGCCATTATTTTTAGCATTTCTTTGCACTGCCCTTTCACAAGAAGAATCAATCTGAACTTTTAATCATTTGCTCTTTGACCTAAAGTATATGGATTTACGGCACACTTTTCAGGGCTATGGGATCTTTGTCTTGGATTTTTCATTGTTTAAAGATCAATCTTAACTAATTGGAGCTAATTTGAGATCAACAAAACCTTCTACTCTCTATCCAGGGCCTATGAAAGTATTAAAAAACCCATACAATTTTCTAACTGAGATAAAGTTCATTTCATGGGCAAGCATAGGAAGCACCCACCTTTAATAAATAGATTCTATTTATTTCAGCTTTCAATTGACAGATGCCTTCATGATGGAAAAAACAAAGGACAGGAGATAGGATCAAGATGGTGGAGTAGGAGGACATGTGCTCACTCCCTCTTGCAAGAGCACCAGAATTACAACTAACTGCTGAACAATCATCAACAGAAAGACACTAGAACTCACCAAAAAAGACACCCCACATCCAGAGACAGAGGAGAACCTGCAACGAGACAGTAGGAGGGGCACAATCACATTAAAATCAAATCCCATACATGCTGGGTGGGTGACTCACAAACTGGAGAACAGTTATACTGCAGAAGTCCACCCACTAAAGAGGGTTCTGAGCCCTACATCAGGCTTCGCAACCTGGGAGTCCAGCAATGGGAGGAGGAATCCCCAGAGAATCAGACTTTGAAAGCCAGTGGGATTTGATTGCAGGACCTCCACAGGACTGGGGGAAGCAGAGACTCCACTCTTGGAGGGCACACAAAAAAGTGTGCTCACCAGGACCCAGGGGGAAGGAGCAGTGACCCCATAGGAGACTGAACCATACCTACCTGCTGGTGTTGGAGGGTTGCCTGCAGAGGTGGGGGGCAGCTGTGGCTCACTGAGGAGACAGGGGCACTGGTGGCAGGGGTTCTGGGAAGTGCTCATTGGTGTGAGCCCTCCCAGAGTCTGTCATTAGCCCCACCATAGAGCCTGTAAGCTCCAGTGCTAGGTAGCCTCAGGCCAAACAATCAACAAGGTGGGAACACAGTCCCACCCATTAGCAGACAAGTAGATTAAAGTTTTACTGAGCTCTGCCCACCCAGCCCTACCCACCATCAGTCCCTCCCATCAGGAAGCACCCATGAGCCTCCTAGATAGCTTCCTCCACAAGAGGGCAGACAGCAGTATCAAGCAGTATCAGCAGTATTTCATCTTGTGGAACTGAAAACCACAACCACAGAAAGATAGAGAAAATGAAAAAGCAGAGGACTTTGTACCAGATGAAGGGATAGGATAAAAACCCAGAAACACAACTAAATGAAGAGGAGATAGGCACCCTTACAGAAAAAGAATTCAGAATAATGATGGTGAAGATGATCCAGGACTTTGAAAAAAGACTGGATGCAAAGATTGAAAAGTTTACCAAAGACCTAGAAGAATTAAAGAGCAAACAAACACAATAACTGAAATGAAAAATACACTGGAAGGAACCAATAGCAGATTAACTGAGGCAGAAGGGCGAATAAGTGACCTGGAAGACACAATGGTGATAATCACTGATGCAAAAAAGAATAAAGAAAAAAGAATGAAAAGAACTGAAGACAGCCTAAGAGACCTCTGGGACAATGTTAAACACACCAACATTCACATTATAGGGGTCCCAGAAGGAGAAGAGAGAGAGGAAGGACCTGAGAAAATATTGGAAGAGATTATAGTTGAAAACTTCCCTAACATGGGAAAGGAAATAGCTCCCCAAGTGCAGGAAGCACAGAGAGTCCCAGGCAGGATAAACCCAAGGAGAAACATGCCAAGACATATAGTAGTCAAAATGACAAATATTAGACAGAGAAAAGTTATTAAAAGCAACAAGGGAAAAATGACAAATAACATACAAAGGAACTCCCATAAGGGTCTAACAGCTGATTTCTCAGCAGAAACTCTGCAAGCCAGAAAGGAGTGGCATGATATATTTCAAGTGATGAAAGGGAAGAACCTACAACCAAGAATACTCTACCCAGCAAGGATCTCATTCAGATTCGACAGAGAAATCAAAAGCTTTACAGACAAGCAACAGCTAAGAGAATTCAGCACCACCAAACCAGCCCTACAACAAATGCTAAAGGAACTTCTCTAAGCGGGAAACATAAGAGAAGAAAAGGACCTACAAAAACATAAACAAAACAATTAAGAAAATGGTAATAGGAACATACATATTGATAATTACTTTGAATGTAAATGGACTAAATGCACCAACCAGAAGACACAGACTAGCTGAATGGATACAAAAACAAGACCCATATATATGCTGTCTCCAAGAGACCCACTTCAGACCTAGGCACATACAGACAGAAAGTGAGGGGATGGAAAAAGATATTCCATGCAAATGGAAATCAAAAGAAAGCTGGAGTAGCAATACTCATATCAGATAAAATAGACTTTAAAATAAAAAATGTTACAAGAGACAAGAAAGGACATCACATAAAGGTCAAGGGATCAATCCAAGAAGAGGAGATAACAATTATAAATATATATGCACCCAATATAGGAGCACCTCAATATATAAGGTACATGCTAATACCTATGAAAGAGGAAATGCAAGGCAGAAATAGAGACACGGATGTAGAGAACAAACGTATGGACGCCAAGTGGGGAAAGTGGGGAGGGTGGGGGGGGGAATGAATTGGGAGATTGGGATACCAAATTGTACACTCTAAATATATGCTGTTTATTGTCTGTTAACTGTATCTCAATAAAAGCTCTTAAAAAAGAAAAAAAAAGAACAAGAATTTAGACCTCCTAGGTCTGAAACATGTTTTCACCACTATTAGATGTGTGACCTTGAGTAAATCACTAAGTCACACTAGATCTGCTTGTCCTACGAAAAATGAAGTGTTGAACTCTCTGCTAGATCTATAAACACACACGTCATTTATTATAGTCCATCTTACTCCATGAGTTTGCCTTGTTTATCATCAAGTTTGTGAGTTACTTGAGGATGTGTCGTAACCTTTCTTCTTTCATCTCTTCCATTGCTTCCAGACACTGTTAGACACAAAAAGCTAATCAGCAGTCAACTGGATTGAAGTAAATCAAGGTTCCCCACATTTGCCTTCCAAAGAATATCTATAAGAATACCTTTCCAAATTTATGTAAAGAAACACTTCAATAATCAAAACAATATGCTGCATTTGGGGTTTTTTCCCTTCTCTTTTATTTCTCACATATGTATGCTCCCGTGTGTGTGTGTGTGTGTGTGTGTGTGTGTGTGTGCGCGTGTGTGTGTGTGTTTGTGTATTTAAAATAACCCATGCTTCTTTCACTCTTGATTAAAAATTGTAATGGTTTTGTACATGATTTCGCCAAGTGAAATTTCCATTGAAGATGGAAAATATTCAATTTCTGTTTTCACTAAGTGGTTTAAAACGCATGACAATTAACAAATGAGTCACAGGCAGCCTCTTCCTGTAACTAATGCACTGCAAGCCGGATTCATCAATTACAGCAAGGATACAATATCCACTTTACCAAACACCCAGGTTTCCTAGACTTTGTGCCTTTTTTGTTTGTTTGTTTGCCTTTCTCTTTTCTTTCTATATGTTTTATTCATCAATTGTCTCCAGCAAATTATACCAAAGGTGTTTCCCTTCTCTATTGCCACTCTGCGATCTATACTTAACTGCAGGGTAACAGCAATAGAAGCCATAACTAACAGCACCAGCCTTCTAAATCTACAAGCTTGGGAAGAATCTCATATCAGGGTGTTACGTGCTAGATTTAATGTGGATGTTGTAGTCTGAAGCGAAAATTATTTGTACAGCTGGAATATAACATTTGCATAAGTTACAATTAAAAGGGAAAATATAATTACAAATTTTCAACTTAATTTGAATGGTTTTTAAAATGCTCATTTGGCATAGGCAACAGCTTGCAGGCAAACAGAACACACTCTCCGAGTTGCTTCCCTTTGTTTGAATATCAGTAGTGAACTCATTTTGAAGGGTTTGCTTTAACCCCTGAATACCAACAGTAACTAGCACTGAGAACCTAACCAAGGTACAAGGCACTGTTTGTTTTCAGAATAGGATTACAACATACACAGCAATTCATAAATATTTGCATCTTTTAATTGTTTCTAAAAATGAAGTGGCAAGTGGCATCCAACAGTAATGTTATTTCTCCCGTGGAGCGAATGAGCAGTGGAATTTTAACTAGTTTCATTCCCTTTCAGCTCTCAGATCTGAGATCTTTGGTCACATCTCCTGTACAATGTTTTCCTCATATCACAGTCTCTTTAATGGCTCCAGTTTCTGATTTTTTTCCCCCTCCTTAATTACATGTCTTTTTCTTGTAGCTACTTCATGCTGAAGGCATGTCATTCTTCTCAGACGCAGGCTCGGCTAGGTGTCCATGCACCGAGTTCATTTGTTCATTTGTTTTCAGGATTTATTTTCTAAGAAGCAAAGGAATCCTTTTATTATCCTCAAACATGAGAATCAAAATTTTCATAAAATACTTTGTACAGCATGTTTACTTGAAACCTTGTTTCTCCAAAGTCATGATAACTGTGATTATTATGTAACGTGCACTGTGTGGCATCAATGAGTTTTGAAAAAAGAGACAAAAAAGAGAAAATCATTCCATTCGATCTTTCCCAGAAAAAAAAAATGGATCAAAAAAAGACAGATAAATAGAAAAAAATTGCTATTATTATGAATTACACAATTAACTATGCCTTTCTATTTTCCTGGTCCTTCTTTTCATGGCTATCTCCAAATAATGAGACACCAGAATATACTCTTGGAAAAAAAAATGAATTATAAAAACTGAGCCTTTGTTCTATTTGCCCTGGAATCTGAAATGGAAATTCTATGGGCAACAGAAAAATATAAAGTAATAATATAACCTTATTTCATCTTTTTCCTGAGAAACCACAAAGGTGTTCATTTGATTGAGAGTATTATTAAGTAGAAAGATTTTTTTTAATCACAGAAACTCTGTTTACTTATGGAATAACAAATACAGGACAATGAGAGCAGCACCACACCACCTTCCGGACAATGCACTGCTGCTTAGAATGACTTGCTGAAACTAACAAGGAAACTACCTAAATGACAGCCTTGTGGATAGTCACCTTTTGTGCAACAAACTTACAATAATGTCATCACTCAAAATTGGGATATAGATTGAATACATATATATGATAAATACATATACATTTTATTTATGTTGAAAAACTTCCAAGATTTTAATATGCTTTATCCTGGGGCCTACAGACTCCTGTCAACCTCCTGGTCCACTAGTGTTCTCATTTCTTTTCTCTTTGATGCACTGTGGATAATTGTATCAGACCCTAAGTTTACATTCAAAATCGTAAGCCAGAAGCAGACCATTTCCTAGAATAAATGGTATTTCCCAAGCAGTGAACATTTTTACCACTGGTGAGATAATTTTAGTTACCACATATCCAAATATTTTCATTGCTATCTATTTATTTTTAAAAATATAACATTACATCAAACTTGTGATCTCACCAATTTTATTACTTAGAATTATACTGAGGAAAAATATCACAGATGGCATGCAGGCATAACAAAGTCATGAAAGAGGTACAGAAATGACTAAAGTTTAGGAAACAGTATCCTAAAAAATCACTTCTCTATATTAACTTATCCTCACAGTAGCAGTGTGAGATTTTTTTTTTTTAATTTTTACTGGAGTATAGTTGCTTTACAATGTTGTGTTAGTTTCTGCTGTACAGCAAAGTGAATCAGTGGTATGTATACATATATCCCCTGTTTTAGATTTCCTTCCCATTTAGGTCACCACAGAGCATTGAGTAGATCCCTGTGCTGTACAGTAGGTTCTCGTTAGTTACCTATGTTATACATAGTAGTGTGTATATGTAAATCCCAATCTCCCAATTGACCCCGCCCCCCTTCCCCTCTTGGTGTCCATAAGTTTGTTCTCTACATCTGTGTCTCTATTTCTGCTTTACAAATAAGTGCATCTGTACCATTTTTCTAGATTCCACATATAAGCGATATCATACTATATGTGTTTTTCTCTTTCTGACTTACGTCACTCTGCATGACAGTCTCTAGGTCTATCCATGTCTCTGCAAATGGCACTATTTTGTTCCTTTTTATGGCTAACATTCCATTGTATATATGTACCACATCTTCTTTATCCATTCCTCTGTTGATGGACGTTTAGGCTACTTCCATGTCTTGGCTATTGTAAATAGACCTTCAATGAACATTGGGGTGCATGCATTTTTTGAATTATGGTTTTCTCTGGGTATGTGTCCAGGAGTGGGATTGATGGGTCATATGGTAGTTCTATTTTTAGTTTTTTGAGGAAACTCCATATTGTTCTCCGCAGTGGCTGTACAAATTTACATTCCCACCAACAGTGTAGGAGGGTTCCCTTTTCTCCACAACTTCTCCAGCATTTATTGTTTGTAGATTTTTTGATGATGGCCATTCTGACTGGTGTGAGGTGATTCCTCACTGTAGCTAATATAGGTAAAATATTTAGATGGGTGTCTAATACTTAGTTAGTACTATACAAATGTTTCCTATTATATCACTGCAGATCTGAACAAATATGACTGGAAATCATGAATAATTTAGTTCCTTCGATTATGAAGTTATTTTAAATGTGAATATTACTTTAATGCCTCAGATTTCTTACCAACTAAATAGGATAGTAATTAAAGAGGTTCAAAAACTGGTACAGATGATATAAACAAAGATCAAAATAAACATGAAATAATATATTATCATCTGTTTTATTCCTTATATTGGCATTTAAACATATTTTTGGTATTGAAGTAAAAACCTTAAGAAACATGTTTTTTTACTCTTTGCGACTAAAGATGTTAACCATTTGCAGTAGAGAATAACACTCCTCGGCTCATATTTTCAATTACAGAACCACTAAACCTTTGAACTGGAAAGACCTTTGAGATGAAAAGCCAATCCAATCATGGCTTTACATAAGTGAACAGGTGGATTTGTAGTGGGCTTTTAGGGTCTTAATGAGCAACGCTGTGGAGGATGGGAATTGCAAGCAGAGAGAA
The DNA here is from genome assembly GCF_030028045.1 of Hippopotamus amphibius kiboko. NCBI lineage: Eukaryota > Metazoa > Chordata > Mammalia > Artiodactyla > Hippopotamidae > Hippopotamus > Hippopotamus amphibius. The sequence continues at coordinate 83,633,616 of NC_080186.1, read as the reverse complement.
TAACTGGTTCAAAACTACTAAGGCAGGGGTTCATGACTTATTCTAGGTGTCCAGAGTATATAGTAGGAACCAGTATTAGGAAATCATGCTGGAAATGCTTTTTAGTCATCCAACCTTTAAGGTTAGTAATTTCTGAAGTCAGTACAAGTAATCTGACCCGTAACTTTGAAGTAAGGCAGATCTGGGTATGAATCGCCACTTGTTATGTAAGCAAAGTTTTTGAGTCTCAGATTATCAACAGGGTTATTATAGTGATTAAGTGATTGAATGTACGTAGAACTCATAACTGAGATACTTGGCTGATTGAAAGTATGCTCAAATGTTTGTCTTTCTGACCACTGTCATCATATGAATAAAAATCTGTAAAATAAAAAAAAAAATTTTTAAATCACTTCTCCATCAGGGACTGAGTTCTCAATTTTTTTAGGAAAAAAAAAGAATTTCTCAAAAAAAAGCTTTTTAGAAGAAAATTAAAACCCCGAGGAAGAGCAAATAATTTTTAATTTTTTTAAAGAAGTGAATCATGATATTTTATTTTATTTATTATTTTTTTAAAATATTTACCTATTTATTTGGTTGCGCCAGTCTTAGTTGCAGCAGGCAGGCTCCTTAGCTGTGGCATGAGAACTTTCAGCTGCAGTATGCCTGTGGGATCTAGTTCCCTGACCAGGGGTCGAACCTGGGCCCCCTGCATTGGAAGCACGGAGTCTTAACAGCTGCGCCACCAGGAAAGTCCCTATTTTTAATTTTTACTCTTTTTCTTGATTCATGGAAGACGTTTTTCAAAAAGAGTAAAAGCACCCCAGCACAGTGACTTTCCTCGAATTCAGAGAGTAAATTCAGAATAGGTGCTCTCAGGAAGATGTGGGAATTTTTCCAGAAGGAATCTCACAATAAGCCGAGACCTGAAGGGATAAAGAAGAGCCTTTGCCAAGTTGTGGACATGGTACAGGTTGCTCCTCATGGCTCAGGTCATGTCAGGGCAGGAACGCAGTGATGCTGACCATCAGGTAAGGGCTGCCCCCGAAAGAGACCCTGAACAGAGCTCTCAGAGGTGGAAGCAAACACTGGAGCCAGAGCTGGCCAGCCCTCTTTCCCTCCCTGTGTCCTGCTCTCCCTTCCCTTCCCTCCTGCACTTTCCCTGCCCTTCTTTCTTCCTCTTCTATCTTTCACCAACTGAACTATAACAGGACAGAAATCTGTTTTTTCATTACTGAATGTCTTTATATACAGCTTTTTGTTTTCTCTTGAGTTTTAAATGTACATGATTTCAAAGTTTTATATTTCCAGTTCTCCAAAAAGGATAGAATCAGGCTTAAAAATAGCCCGAAGTTGGTTTTCACTAGTATGTGGTTCTAAGATAGATAGTTTGTATGATTCAGTGCCCACTCCCATAACCAAGACTGAGCTGAAGAAAAAGGACCCATTTTCTCCTCTTGGTAGGAAGAGTAATACATGTAATACAAAAATAACTAATGGAGTAGAAGAACCATTGTGTTTTGTTGCTCTTTGTAGTATCCCAAAGAAGTTATGCCATTTTGAAAAGTAATCAAGGGAAGTCTAGATTCACTATAAACAGAAAATAGGTCATTCTTTAAAAATGTTTCTTTAGGGACTTCCTTGGTGGCACAGTGGTTAAGAATCTGCCTGCCAATGCTGGAGACACGGGTTTGATCCCTGATCCAGGAAGATCCCACATGCCTCGGAGCAACTAAGCCCGTGCACCACAACTATTAAGCCTGCATTCTAGCACCCGCGAGCCACAACTACTGAGCCCACACTCTGCAACTACTGAAGCCCATGCACCTAGAGTCTGTGCTCTGTAAGAAGAGAAGCCACTACAACCAAGAGTAGCTCCTGCTCACCGCAACTAGAGAAAGCCCGTGCGCAGCGATGAAGACCCAAGGCAACCAAAACCAAATAAAATTAAATCAATAAATAAATAAACCATTAAAAAATTGTTTTAAAAAAATGTTTCTTTACACATTTTTTCATATAAACTACACCTCCTAGAGCAAATGTCAGAATGAATGGGTGGGACAGAACAGGGGTTTTCACACCAAATTCCACAGAGCCCTGCAGCTGCTGGGGTGCAGGGTGAGCCACTGACAGGGAGGGGAAGGGGCATTATGTGGAAAGCTCTCCAGGCTCCACCACCCCCTTCACCCACGGCAACCCCACTGTTACCTGTTTCATATACGGGAATCATTGAAGATTTCATTTTAAAAAAAGGATTCCACTGTTTTTAAAATTTGGAAAGTCATGGGAATAAAAAATTTCATATGCCTGGACTGACCCTGGGAAAATGGAAACGGGTATACAGATAGTGAATGTTTCTTCAAACTGATGGTTTCTTTTTAACTCTTCAAAAGACTCATTATGTCCTGCTCTTCTGTGACCTTGGAAACTATTCCCCACTCCCCTTACCTCCTACTCCTTGGGGGACGTGGGGGTCACATAGATCAGATTGATTGGGTTACTCTCCCTCTACAGTGTTATGTACATTTGTCAAATAACTGAGATCTCTGTTCTGACAAAAGCCAGGCAAGTCTAAATTTCTTGCAGACAGAGCTGACAAAATTCAGAAGTAATCTGGGTAAAAGACACTGATTAATTTCAAACAGGCGTTTGACTCCCAAAGGGAAGACATACATCATCAATCGGAGCATTGTGACGTCACAGAGGAACTTCATTAGTGTGCCAGTTAGACGCAAGTCATGAGAGTTAAGTAAAACGAAATGTAAATAACTGTTTAATTAGGTGTCCCTGAAAACTGGAGCATCTTCAAAGCCATTAGAGATGACCTTACTTGGCTGGAAGCTTCTGAGACTGAGGGTTAGTGCTGTCATAACCTTCTATAACAGCTGGAAGGTGGCTAGGAGATTCCACATAGGTCCCCAGAAGACAGGTTGACCTGGATGAAGCATTCAAGACAATCAGGTGTGACTTTGTCCACATGGTTAGGGTCCTCTAGAACAGTAGTTCTAGAACTTCTTGGGGCCATTCCAGCAGAACAGAACATTTAGGAATCACCTCTACTTCTGCTGAGGCAGGGGTGGGAGCAGACATAGAGAGAGACAATGTTATTAAAAGGAGTGAGGAAACTGGACAGTTACTTGTAAAACAATGAGATTGGAACATTTCCTCATATCATATACAAAAATAAACTCAAAGTGGATTAAAGACCTAAGTGTAAGATCTGAAACCACAAAACTAAAAGAGAACATAGACAGAACACTCTGATATAAATCGTAGCAATATTTTTTGGATTTGTCTCCAAAGACAAAAGAAATAAAAGCAAAAATAAACAAAGGGAACTTAAATTTTAAAGCTTTTGCACAGCAAAAGAAACCATTAACAAAACAAAAGGGCAACCTACAGAATGAGAGAAAATGCTCTGACCAAAAAGGGGTTAATGTCCAAAATAATAATAAACAGCTTATACAACCCAATATCAAAAAAAAACCCAAACAACCCAATCAAAATATGAGCAGAAGACCTGAATAGATGTTTTTCCAAAGAAGACATACAGATGGCTAACAGACACGTGAAAAGATGCTCAACATCTCTGAGTCTGAGATCAGACATATCTGCACAGATCTAGAAAACCGATGGTGTGCATCCAGGAATCTCTGCCTATGGGGCACTGAGGGGGTAGCTGACTGGGTAACAAGCCCCACAATGACAGGTGAAGGGAGATTTGGAGTACCATGTGGTATTGGTCTCTTGCATCCATCCCCAGTCTAATCTCAGGGACACATGTCCAGAGCTTTATAGGCTGATGATGAAGAACATGAATTCTAAAGCTCAGTGCCTGGATTCAAATCTCAGTTCTGTCACTTACTAGTTGTCTTGAGCAAGTCAGTTAACCTCTCCAGCCTCAGTGGAGTTAATGACAGAGTTCCAGCCTCATGAGTCTATCATGAGGATTATACAAGTCAGTGTATATACAGCTGCCTAGCAGTACGTGTCACACAATAAAGCATCATATAACAAGCGTCAGCTATGACACTTAGGAAGAAAGATGGCAGTTAATTAAAAAATGAAAATGTTGTAAGGCCTTGGGGCACACACAGCAGTAACTCAAAACACTTAGGTTGAGAGAAAATAAAAAGAGGGTGGTCTTCCCAAGTCCACCATGGACCAGAGGCAGTGTGGTACTTTGAAGTGGTGGCATCTAGTGGGACTAGAAGCAACTGTAGGAGCCTGCTTGAAGTGAGGACACACAGTGGACATGCTCACATGCTCATAAACTTGATTTCTTACCTTTTTTTTTTTTTTTTTTGTCTGCATCCCCTCTATAAGGTAGGCTCTGTGTGAGGAGGAATTTTTTGGCCTTGCTCACTGTGGTATTTCCACCAACTAGAGCAGAGCCTGAGGCACAGAATAGGTACTCAGTAAATATCTTCAGTTGAATGGAGCACAAATCTATCTGAAACCAAAACTTGTGCTTTTCATGATGTCTCAGTATTCCCTTTCTGAAAAAAAGTCGTCATGTCAATGACAATTTAAGGAATTCATCACATTAGACTTCTAAAGGGCCTCAGCACCCTGGCAAAGCACCCCTCCTTCCCATATTCCTGGTCAACCTCAGGGAATGTGTTCCACAGGCATGTGAGTAGGGCTGATGTCTCAGCCCAAGGCATCCACTGAGTATTGACCCTTCTTATGCTGTCATCACTGCCTCTGCTGACACTGTTACCGAGTCTACTGGGTGTCCTCACTTCAACCAGGCTCCTCTGTCACTTGTACTGCATTGCTCTGCAGTCTCTGGACATTTTTGATGTCTTGCAACACCACTTCTGGGTACCACAGAGACCGCATGGCGATGGCCATAATTCATATCAAGTTAATGAGATATTTCCTATTTGAGAGCTGTGAAGGCAGCAAAACAGATGATTTGGCATAGAGGTGGGGTAGAGGGAGCTCCTTAAATAAGATGGTGAAGTAAAGCCTCTCGTTCACAATGAGGGCTCATGGCCAGGATGGCAGCTTAGAGGAGATCTGGAGACAGAGTGGAGGTTTGGAGACCTGGCATATTGGAGGAACAAAAAGAGAACAGAGAGTCCCAAAAAGGGGTCAGCAAACTCTCGTCTGTGGGCCAACTCCAGTCTGCTACCTGTTTATATAAATAAAGTTTTATTGGAACATTTATTCATGTATTACCTGTAGCTGCATTTGTGCTGTAATAGCAGAATTGAGTAGTTGCAACAGAGATTGTATGGCCTGAAAAACCTGTAATATTTACTCTATGGCCCTTTCCAGAAAAAGTGTGCTGATCACTGCCTGAAGCCTAGCGAATGAGCTTGAGTGAGAGCGGTGGGAACTGAAGTTTAAGGGGTGCTGAGGGGCAGCAAACTGCAGGACACTGTAAACCATGGCAAAGATCTTGGGTTATGTTCTACGCATAATGGAAAGCCATTGTCCAAGCAAGCGAGACACGTGATCAGATTTATATTCTCCACTCTAGGAGCTGTGTGGAGATGGACCGTAGGGGCAGTATGGCAGCAGGGAAACCAGCTAGACAGGTACTGTAGAGCCCAGGGAGAGAGGAAGGTGCAGTGGCTGAGGATGGCAGTGGCGCAGATGGGGACAAGTCGTCAAGTTGTATTATCTCAAATATAACACGTTTGAGAATCCCAGCTCAGCTGTATCACCTTAGGCAAGTTACTCTAACTCTTTAAGCCTCAGTTCCTTGTGAGTAAAACTCTCAGAGCGCTATTGTGTGGATTAAATTACAAAATACACCCTAGGTACCTGTCAAAAAATAAGTGTTCAATAAATGTTGGCTGTTATTGTTGCTGTTGTTGTTGTTGTTGGCAGGTGAAACCCATGGAAAACTAGGTCTCAGCAAGTACCTCCTTGAGTCAGCGGTGCCCTTCTCTCTCTGACCAGATGGGTGCGTTCCCTAGAGACAGGGAAGTATTTATTCATTCTTTATAGCCCCAGAACTGTGCCTGGCACATGGTAGATGTTTAATAAATATGTATTGACTTAACTATTAAGGTTTTTTGGAAGAAAAGAAAGGTATTATTCATCCTGCCATTTATCACCAGAAGTGTTTTGTTTTTGGGATTGATATGGAACTTTTTTATGACACAGATCGTTCTGAAGATACAGAGGTAGTTTTATCTAAGGAGAGCTATTACCCAGCATCCTGTCCATTGCAAAGGGAAACTCAGATGCTGCTCCCCAAGAGACCTCTAACCTGATAAAATATGTCAATGATTGCAATTACATATTAAATCTAGACTAAAAAGTCACCATGCACAAGAAATTCAATCATGTCAGACCCTTCTACATATAAAAAAATCTCCAGATTGTTTGAAAGTGTCAAGTTGTTTTTAGACATTTATTTCAAACTAATTGCACATTCTGATCCCTTGTCCAGCCACATTGAAGGATACCCTGTTTTTTATTATTACCTTGTTCCTTTTATTAATTCATTATTCTGCCTAAAATTGAGATTTCAGAATTTTTTGCAGCTTTCTTAATCTTTGACACTACCACTTAGAAGAAAGACTGGAAACCTTCCCTTCATAAAGGAGTTAAATTTTCTCATCATAAAATGATCAGTACTGCCTAAACAATTATTTCAATTGAAATTAAATATGACATGCAATTTTTCAAATGAAATATGACATTCACAAATAGGTACATATTTTGTGACATTTTTATTTTTTAAAAAGGAGTTAAATACCATAATGGTTTTACAATACAAAATTATAAAACCCTAAATGGGCTATCTCAAACAAAATGTTACATTACCTATTGTATTCACAGTAGCTACATGTGTCTTTACTATGCACTTGTTGCTATATCTAAAAAATTAAGTAGAATTTCTTTAAAATTAAAATAAGGCTAGATGAGAAAATATCTCAGTGATGGTCACCAAATCATAGCAGTACTATGCAAACTTATCCATTTTGCCAACAAACTCTAAAAGTATGGGAAACTGAAAATGATAAAAATACTTAAAATAACAGGACATGGAAGAAGAGAATCCTTATAATGGTAAAGAAAAGGTAGAAATCCCTGAAACATCAGAGAGCAGCCATGAGAAGGGAGTTTTTTTTTTTAAACACGAAGCCTGGCATCTCACAAATAACGTATGTTCCATATTATGTGGCAGTTGCTATGGTAACAACCTTTATTTTCTGAAACAGTACACAGATGTGTACAACATACTAACTTGCTGGTTATAAATTACAGCTTTTCCCGTACTTCAATAACTTAAGAATTCTACGTTTCTGAAACCTCAGAAGTTCTGTTGTTATTAAATTTCTTTTATGAAATAATTTTCCTTGTACTTTCAAAATGAGAGTGTTCCCAAACAGGCCAAGAGAACGGAGGCATGAGAAAATGGGGCATATCAGAGAGTAGCAGCAGACTGAGTACTGTTTTCAACAAAGAGTCTGGGTGAAATCCACTGAAAGAAGGAGAAAATTATTTTAATTAATTAGGCATCATATATAATAGCAATGAGAAATAAGTCGCTAGCAAAATGATATTACAAATAAAGTTATGAACTGATTTCTTATTATAAGGTGCCATACTTGCAGTTTTAAAATAAATGAAGATTATTTCTTAGAAATGTAACAAGCATTAATATAATTTTATAAGTTACAATGATGTGGGGAGTGAATTAGCCTAGTTACTTGACTTCAAATGAAGTTTTCTGAATCTCAAAAAGCCGTGAGTCTGGGAGAAATTTTATATTACTATATTTAATAAGGAATTAGCATCCCTTTGTCAGGTTACAAAACAAAAGTCAGATTTTTACCGATTGGAATTTTTTCTCTTTAAATTTTAACCTTAACAAATATTTATCAAGTGCCTTCTACATGCAGGGAACTGACTTCCATACTTAGGCACATATAGGTATCATGGACAAACTGAGTTCTGTAGATGATTTTTTCCTACACTGAAAACTTGCGTTATGTTTTCTATGTGCTGGATCTGACTATTTAAATACACAGTTCACTTTGCAGATTCTTAAACCTTATCAAAAAGTCATCTCTGCAGCATTTATCAGGTTAAAGTTTATTACCTAAGAAACACGTTTGACAACAAGGTTATATGTTTAGTGTTTACAGTTAAAATTCATCTATCTAAACTAAGAAAAATATTTCTAATTGTAAGAAAAGGTGTAAGCACCCTTATATAAAAAGTAACAAAGCATCTCTAATTTAGAAAGTCCAGAAATTACTCTGCTAACAGATTTTCCTAACAAACATAAAACACTTGGAAATGCTATTTCAAGTCACAATATCGTCACGTTCAAATGCAAAATTGTCTTATAGCAGCAAAGACAGGATGAGAAACAACCGAACACTGAGCAGATGAGAACAAATCATTTTGAAAAGCTTGCACCATTAAGTGGTTGTTAAAGTTTTTTCTAATGCTTTCCACACACGCTCTTTCTGTATCTTCCCAAGATATATTATAAACAGGACCATGACTAATCCATTCAAATTCTTACGCTATCAGAGAGAGTTAAGTTATCACCTAACGGGGCTTCAGAGGCTAGAACTCGGAACCAGTAGAAAACGAGTACTTCACTGCTAGATGCATTTTAAAAGTATTACTTAAATTACATTTAAGTCATCAGATAATTATGAACTTTCTTCTCTCTTATATTTATATGGCATATTTATTGAATTGCACAGTATGCTTTTACAATAAAGTGCTTTTTACGTTGCCGCCTTTGTTCATCCAAAATAAAACTGACAGTTATCCTTTCATAAGCTATTCCGAGAACATTTTCTCTTCTTTGAAGCTGATTGATGCACTACTTTAAATGTTCCTGCAAATATCTTTTCAATTCAAGTTTTTGCATAATGTAATAAGAAGATAAAAGAATTCCATACTTCAACAAGAGACATTACAATGCAAGTAGAGACATTATCAAGGACATTAACATGCTCCTAATAGCAATAAAACCTTTTAACTGTCTGATGTAGAACATGCTCCCACCAAACCACCACATATTATGGTAATTGGCTCCAATTTCTGACTCTTACATTGTAAAGTTACAAAGAGTTAGGTAGACCTGAAAAACAAATCTGGAATACTCATCTTGTTAGCGTTCTCATTAGCAAATGTTTGCTTTCTACCTGGAACGAGGACTGGTCTGTTCTGTTGCGCCATTCTTCCCTGCGCTATCATGCTTTTGCATCCTGTCTCGTTTTTATTCCTACGGACTCTGATATAAATACATATTTTTTCCCAAGTAACCCTTTTCTAACTCCAACACATCACAGTAACACAAATAGCATTTTCCTCAGAATCCCAGTGTAACAAACGTGTTCTCCATGCATGCCTGTGTCACATCTCATTCACTTTATGTGTTCTCTCGTCACAGGAAGATACAACGGGGAAAAATATTCCATGAGGACGCTTTGATTTTTCTTTACAACACACTACTAAATTACATGAGTAGCCTTTCCATCCTGGCTGAGAGGAAGTATAATTTCAAACTAAAGTTGAGCCCAGATTCTGTTAAATTAAATAGCAAAGAAAAAAATAGTTCTTGGCTTTATTCCTCTTAGATGAGGAGCAGGGCAATGGGGAATTGACACAAGTCGGTCCTTAGTGATTAACCTGCAGTTTATGGTTGTGTTTCCAGGTGACGTGCCCATCATGCAGGAAGCTTTTTGGAGGCTATCGAGAGCAGCCTGTCTGCTTTGAGAAGTGCAGATCTATCAGGATCCAGAATCGGGCTCTGAAAAAGCTGTCATTTCATGTCTCTAAAACAGCCTCTGATTTAATGTACAAATGTCAAGAAGTAAAGGACAATAAAATAAAAGCCAAAAGGAGAACTATTTCAATTAAGAAGTATTTCTATACCAATTCTTGGAAATCACGTAAAATAAAAGCTGTCAGAATCGATCTGTGTTTAAAGGTTGATTTTTGTGGTGCTTACATGCAACTCGCAAGACAGGGAAAAAAATACAAATTATTAACAGAGCAATTGAACCTTAAAAATTCCTTTCTCATTAGATAGATATTTGGTTATTAAGTGCTCCTAATGGACCTAGGAAAAGCGTTTGTATGGCAGGTGCTGTGATTTGGAGAGAGAAGGCAGGAAATACATCCTCATGACTTTTTACAAAAAAGTCACAACTGTGAGCTCCAGTCCCGTAAGAAGAAGGAGTTTCATGCATTTCCAAGAATTTAATATTTTGATTGCCAATAATTAAAAGCCTGTATATAAGACTCTAGGAATTTAGCTTTTATTGCCATGATTTTCCAATGGTGTTTGAATGTCCTTTCCAGAGAAAGATAAATATTTCTTCAAGGACTGCCCTATTACCCCAGTAATCAAATATCTTAAAGGTGAATTGAGAAACAAATCTTTATGAAATTTGAGGCAACATTTAATCTAAGAGTATAATAATATTAAAGATATAAGCATTGCCAAAAATAAATAAAATTCTTCCCCACATGACTTCTTGTTATGGAAGACATAACTTTCATTTCCATTTGTTCAAAAAATATGCTATTTAAGAAATATGCATTATAACTTCAACTTACTCCTGTCCTTAGAATTTGTATGATGTTATGCTTTTTATTCCACATTTTCTATTAAGAGGGATATTGGACAAGGAAAGAAGATATGAATTCACTTGCTGTCTCCATCTGATTTGTATATTTCAGGGATATGCCTCTTTCAATGGTCTATTTCTGGTTCCCTTATATAAAAAAGAATTTAAGTTTCTCTGAAGGGAATACTTTGAAGAAGAAAATTCACTCCCTCATCATCAAATTGAGAAGTTTTCTTAAAGTAAGTCTTACACAAGCAATAAAGGAAACAGCCTAAGTACTGCTTCCAATCAAAAGAAGAAAAATTACAAAATCAGCTCAGTCGTGATTTCCTTAATATCTCTTTTCCTTAAAAGAGATAAAATCCCACTGATGCCTCTAAAAATAAAAATGGAGGAAAGGGCAACTTTACTGATTCCCTACAAACCAATGAACATGTAGCTTATTGATAACACTAAACACCATCTAAGCCTTTAGTGATTTTTCAACCGAGAGTCTGCCTCTGAATGAAGGTTTAAATCATCGTATTAATATATTAAGGGGGGAAATTATCATGGGACACACTGGAAATTAATTAAAAATGCTGCACTCAGTTTGTTTGTGAGAGAAGATAAATATCACACGTGGGAAAAGATGCCTGACAACCGCCATAGTTTTCAGATCCAAAATTAGACCCTGACAGCTATGTCTTTGTATGACTCTCCTTGGGGTATGATATGCAGAGACTTAGAATATGAAGATTTCTGAGAGAAGTATTTATTACTGACACTTCCGAAACATTCCATGTGTGGCATCAGCAAAGCATGCTCCACCTCAGACAGAAATGTCAGGTTTTCTTCCAAGATTTTTTTTCCTTATTTCTCTTCCCCCATTCCCATCCCTCCCTCCCCATCCACTACCACCCCCCTTCTCCTCCAAAATATGGGTTTTTTAAGAAGTTCAACAGCAGCCCCTGGTGGAGCTCAGCAGTTGTTTCAGCCTGAGTACAGTTGTTAAAGAAACTCCATCCATCCTGTCAATAAAAACAAAAGTATATCCATGTGTATATTACCACATCTGTGTGCTGTTCCCACAGGTCAGAGATCAGAAAAGACCCTGAATGTACAAATGCTGTGTGTTGTGATGGTAATTTTGGCCAATTTCAGTAGCTGGAGTTTTGAAAAATATATATATGTCACAAACAATAAACATCTGTCTCAAATGTCACATTCATTTTATGCATGAAGACCAATAATTAGCTGCTCGTGAATAATGCTTAGCACAGAGTGCGCGACACAAAAGAGGCTGCACACACAGGAGCCGCGATCACCATTTTGTTTGGCTCCTGTTGTGAGAGATTCAGCCTTGTCACTTAGCAAAATGAGCTATACAAAGTGACAATTCTATGCAAAGGAAGCATTTCTCTGGGTCAGAGCTCAGAAAGCACCTAAGAATGCCACTATCTGGCCCTATCAAAATGCAAGCTGAACTTAACAAGAAAGCCCCAGAAATGCTCTTCAGAGAGACCATGATATTCCTTTTCCTGCTTAGTTGGCAGCCACAGATTGTCACCTGGGGGCCAAGGTGAGCTGAGTGGCTCCTTGCATAGGCAGGGTAAGTCTATGCTTTACAAAGCTGCCTGGTAGAGGGGCTCAAATCCAGCTCCCCTTCCTGTGGGGAGCCCTCTGCCTAGAGCACAGTCACCTTTTTCATAGCACAAAGTCATGGCTCTGTTGCTAAAGCCCTGTGCCTTTGGGGCTGCATCACTGCAGAGCAGTTGCCTCTTCCTAATTCACACAAAGGTACCATATCGGCTCCAGGTGGTCCTGGTGCTAGGCGAGCAGAGGGAGAACTGTACCCTGAAGAATTTGGCTTTCCTGGCTGAGATTCGCAAGTGTGCCAGGGCTGGGGGACCTGGTGAGCATTCGCCCTCCATGAGGCTCATGTTGGGACAAAGGAATAATTGGAAATTGACTCAAAAGACCCAAAGGTTTACTTAAGTAAATTTAGTCAACATCTTTCACTTGTGTATTTTGACTTTTCTTAAATGATGCAGTTTATTAAAAGGAAAAGCAAATAGTATTATTAAAGCTTAAAATGGCTCTATGATAAATACTGGATTAGAATAAATATTAACATATGAAAAAGTGGTTTTTAAATATTGAAAATATTGTACTTCACATTAGCCTGTCACTTGTCCCTAAAGTCACTTGAATCTCTTGGCTAATCTCAGGTGAAACTGAATGAGTAAGCTAATGTGTTGAGATCACAGATTAGCCCATGATAGGTCACTCAATAACTACTTAATGGGCTCCAAGCACTGTATCTGACACTGGGGAATAAGAGGTATAAGAATAAATAAGACTCGGTCTCCAACGAGTTACAATCTAGTGATGAAGATAAATCTACCTGGATAATTTTAATATAATGTGGTAGCAGCATGCAGAGTCCTAAAAGACACAGTGGGGCACTCGGCTGGCTTTCTGTAGGAATGACCCTTGTATGAAGTCTTACAGAAATATTAGAAATTAAGCGACAGAAAAGAGAACTAGCGGGCAGTGTTGGAGGAGAATCACTCTGACCCAAGGGGTGAAAGTGTAAAACTCGGAGGTATATCCAGAGAACGATGGGCAGCTTGATATTGTCAGAGCATAAAGTGCAAGGTAGTGAATGACAGAGTAGAGGCTGGAGAGGAGGGTAAGGACAGCCTTGGAGAGCCTCGTCTGCCCTCCCGAGGAGACCGCAACTGTCCTACAGGCCACTGGGAACAATGAGAAGACTTGTCTAAGGAGTGCCATAGCTGGGGGAAGAAAGAGGCTGGTCGGGGGTTGTTGCGACCGTCCAAGAGAAAGAGGATAAGGACCTGAATCCCGGTGGTGGAAATGGGGTTGGAGAAGGAAGTGTCAGAAATAGTCAGAGGCATCAACAGAGAGCAGTGAGGATATGGGCAGGGAGGGGGAGGCGTGCATCACTCCCAGGGTTCAGGTGGAGGAGACAACGTAGACTGAGGCCCCCAAGTGAGTTAGAGGCTCGGAGGGCCAGGATCGGTTTGAGGGGAGAAGATGACATGCAAAAGAAGTACATCTCAAAACATGTCCTCAACTACCTCCCGCTGGCCTGCAGGCGTTCCCTGTAACACTGCTTGTTAACACCACCCGCAAACATCCCAGCTGCAGAGGACCTCGCGGGCCATTAAGCCCAGCTGCTTTCAAACTGTGTGTTGTGGGGGTCTTGGAGGGCAGTGAGGGGAGAGCAGGCAGCAGGCAGGGCTCCAGGCTGCCTTCCCTGATTCAAGCCAAGAGGGTCTGCTTTTACCTACTATGTATATTAGAGTTCTTCAGAAAATGTAATTTGCAAAAAGAAAACCACGATTGAAAACCACTGACAACCTCTTCCTTTTGCAGAGAGGAAAATGAGGCCCGCAGAGGTGAAATAACTTGTCTACAGACACATGTTTGTAGCAGAGGCTGAGCAAATCTATGACACTTAGTTCAAGTCCACATGTTCTCTACGCTGTGGTTTCCTACATAAGTATTTGTTTACTTTTGCTGTGCTTTGCGGCGTTAGCATCACAGATCTTATCCCCAACACGCAGTTAGCAGTTTCTTCAGCTTTATTCTATCAATAAATATTTATTGAGCATCTTCCACATGCCAAGACTTCTTTTACTGAGATCATTTGTGCATTTTTATTTGGACCCCCGGTTGTAGCATTTGATTCTTTGGTAGAGTTCTAATGGGGTCCCCAATTGGTATTCAACTGTGACTGGATGTATCATGATCCAAGAAGTAGATAGGTATACTAGAGTTTATTTTAGTCCCAAGTAAACAGTATTATCAGAGGCGTGAGTTTCCTAATTTACTGAAGGATATAGATAACTTACATTTTTAATCTAATTTTTTAAAATCCACTTTTTAAAATTCATGATGCTCCTAAAGTATAGTAAGGTGCTAGTCATAGTTTTTAAAGAATTATTTTTCAAATGTACACAAATTTTTCCAAACATATTCCAGTGCTTACTGGAAATAATGACCCAAAACTCACTGATAGGTTAAATAATTCAAGATAGATTGCTTTCAAAAAATGAGAATTCAAGCCAATAAACTCAGTAACCCCTCTTCCCCATCATACTAACTCGGGAACAATAGGGTAATTCCTAAAATAAGGAAAAGCAAATCTTTGTTTAACCTAGAGGAATAAATAAATAGAGGCAAACATTAGCTGAGGGGTTATGGCAGCCTCCTGATTTCTTTCTCAAAGATCATCCCACCTTGAAAATCTTGTCCCAGGACTTCGAGAAGGGAGCAGTGGGCAGCCCCTTTGTCAAGTGTGTGAGTCCAGGTGGGGAACAGGAGCCAGCTGGGGAAGGCCCTCCCGCTCAAGGGCTGCCAGAGATGAGATTCACACACGTCCTTCCAGAAATGTGATGTAAGATCTCGGAGGCAGAAAGGAAATCATTGCTCTGTCTCTCCTGTTGAGGAATCTATTCTTCACCTTATTAAACTCCTTAAAATAAGGGAACAGGGAATCAGTCTTTATTCAAAGGCCTCTTTATACTTCAACACCCCACCCCAATCAATCCCTCATTTTCTTTATCTACTCCTTTCCTTTACAGATAGTTTTAAAATCAGAAGTTCTGTATATACCAACGTACACAAAACCTAGTTAGTAGAGGTGGGTTGCAAGCAACAGAAAAGGGGAAAGAAAGGAGAAAACCCAAGACTATAGCTGAAAAAGATTTCAAGGCCCATCTGTTACAAACTCATTTCTTACCAGGTGAAAAATCCAAGCCAGGAGACTTGTTTAAGATTATCCCACACTTCTGTTCCCATGTAGTGGTGTTACTGGCTATAGGACAAACAAAAAAGTTTTAAGGATCAAAAAAAAAAAAAAAAATCCTAATTGGCTCCACAGGCCCCCATTTATACCAGCCTCCTTTATGTTGTAAAGCATGTTAGTGAGTGGACACACTGAATCCAGATGGAGCAAACATTTGGTTATCCTTATCCCTGCTGACCTCCCACTTCTCATTTGCACAAGTAAATCCAGAGTTAATGTTCTTCTGAGATAATCGTGTTTATGGTATTTTGGTCTAGTGTCCTGAAAAAATCTCCCTTCATAGCAATTGCTTTCATTCACTCAACCAAAGTTATTGGAACTTCACTATGTATCAGCCCTAGACAGTACTAAGCAAGAGTGTTCTTTTGCTGTTTTGCTTATCTGCCAACCATTTTTTCACTGTGCAGTCATGATTCAGGAACCATATTTCTTTCCCAAATTCAATAAATTCATCTACCAGCTTTTTTAAAATGTAAACCAGAAGTTTAAAATGCTTTAAATGTCCGTTGAAGCCCATCCTCTCTGGTCAATTAACAATATTGGTTTAGTACCTCTGTGCTCCTCTATGTTTGGCTGTTCTAGCTTCCTTTTTCTGTGACTTCCTCTGACCGCCCTCTGGACTGGCCCTGTCTGAATGCAGTGACATCGAGTTCCAATTTAATGGAATTCCACATAGCACAGGAAGGCTCACTGGGAATATTTAACAAAATGAAGTGCCTTGATGAGCTCTTCAGGTTCCTCAGAGTTCAATGACTGAAGATGTTCAGGGATGGAGAACTGAATGTGGCTTAGAAACACAAGGTAGACAGAGCACAGAATTTTTTGGCAGTTCCTTGGAAGCATCTGATGAACCGCTATTAAAAGATACAAAACCATTAAGGTGACTATGAAAATGAGCATAAGCCCACATACCTAGGACAGAAAGAAATTAAGCTGGGCCTAAAACATAGCTGGTCACCTTATGAGAAAGCAAAGTGTTGAATAAAAAGTGGAAAATGGGACCAACCTTCAAAAGGTAATATTTCCAGTGGCTTATCTATGTATTCAACAAATATTAGCTGTTATTACGATTTCTCTTCTGAGCATTTCAACTTACTGCTTATTACTGTGATTAAAAATATTATACAATGAAAAAAATATATTATACAATGCCTCTAATAAGTCTAAAAAATTTGCTTTAATTATCATGTTAGATATAATTTTACTTTTGGAAATAATAATGCATTGTATGTTAAAAAAAATTTTTTTAATCTATTCTTGCCTCTCCTGCTTCCCAGACCTTATATTAAATTTAGTTAGGATAGGGTCAAAAACCAAAGCAAATATGCTGTTAGCTAGTGGCATTCTACTGACACTAGGAAAGTCCTACTGTGATGAGAAATCAACCGCAAGTAAATCACCCCAAAGATCGCTTGAAACAATTCGTCTTTTTCAAAATCATCAGAATGCTCTGGAATACCTAAGAAGTACTTCTCCAAGAAACACAGATCAATAGATTTAATCACACATTCTTTGAACATTAATTTTGCACAAAATATCCTGCACGTTGCTCTGAGAGCAGTTAGGAAGCACCATGCGGGTCCCTGTCCTCAAGGAGCTTGCTCTCATGAAGAGAAGTTCACTTCCTCAGAACGTTTTGATTCCACACTTCTTCCAGGCTATTCTGAATAAAGATGAGGAAAGCACTTTTTTTTTCCTAAACTATAAGAAATCTTTGGTTGAATCACTGTCTTGTACCGCAGCTTAAAGAATACACTTTCCTTTGTTCATTTTGATATTTGAAAATAATGAATTCAAACATTATTGGGAAAAGTAGGTCTGTAATTGACCACCTAGGCTATGCAAAACCCCTTCAAAATTTCCATCAGGAGCAGAAGAGAAGTAGATTCAGATACAGCACTCTGAAACCTTTCCAAGCTTTCTCCACTGGAATTCTAATTAGTAAGACCCCTTTAAGCAATTTTAAAGCTGCTTAATTTAAATACAGGAAGTGTTTCCTTGGGCTCTATAATACTTTGGCAGAGCTGATCCTATTTCCAGAGATTAAATAGAAGAAAATTCTTTCCTTAGGAGATTGAACCACACACAATAAGATCATTCATTAGAATGTTCATATAAATTCAAAATATACCACGGGAAGAGTAAATGTCTTCTTCATAAAAAGTAACACCCTAGAAATGTTAAGATGAGCCATGACTGGTTTTACTCTTGAGTTTTGGCCTTTGTGGGCTACAAGTTCTCCAGGAAGAATTACTGAGGTGATAACTCATGTCGACAAACAAACCAAGTATAGGATAACTAAACAAATTAAATCGTTTTTCCTAAATAAAAAATATCTTTTAGTATTATTTGCTTCTTCCCACCTGGGGAAGGTTAAGCTTCTAAAACTTTTTTATTGTCCAAGAAAACAAAGGGGAACAGTTTTCAATCTTTTGCCATCCTTCTGTAAATTTACATCACTGCACTAAATTTGATAGCTAAATAGTGTTCTGACAGTGTTGCTGAGACTTGTATGTCAGATTTAGAAATGTTATTGTGGAGGCTTACTTTGATGGTGAGATTTGAGAAGCCTATTTCCCTGCTAAACAAATGTATTATAGAGTGATGGATAACAGAGATTCAAAGGATTACAATGAGAGATCAAGGAGTTCACCTGTAATATCTATCGCATTGACAGCCGACTTTATTGAAGTTTCACAATATTAACTGCCTCTCTGTGGACTGGCTTAGCTGGCTAGGCGATTATCAATTTATCACCAGTCAAAACACAGATTGCTTCATGTACAGTGTCTGTGGCATAATCATGTACCTTGAATCCGATCAAACTGGAATGATCCTACTAGGATGATTCTTGTAAGAGTGAGGATGAAACATCAGTTACAAACTTCTCTAATGAAATTGTGCCTATTTGGTGGTTTGATAGAACATTTTTCCTGGGTCCTAGATCAAGAATGCACCACTCTGAAAGGAAATAAAGTCAAAGACTGAGAGGTAGAATGGGGAGAATATTAAAGGCTATTCACTCCCTCTTCCTGAGCTTTGGTTCCTCTAACCACCCTTCAAGTCCACTACAGAGGCAGCAAGTAGAAAATTGACCATTTCTTGAAATAGACTTGCACTTTGAGACTTCACCTAGCATTATGGGAATTGACTGAATTACATATAGGAAATAATCTGGTATAACCCTGGACCAACACTGAGATGCTCACATTACCTCTCTGACTGTTTTCAATATAGCAAGAGCTTCTAATTCTACCCTATTTGCTGATCCTATTCTCTGACAAGGTCTAATCTTTCTCTGCATGTGGAGTTCCATCAGTAGCCTCTCCAATTAATATTTGTTAAATGCAGGAACAGAAGGAGATGATTTTGACCTTAGACAAAAATTAATAGCTGCACTTAATGGCCCCTTTCCATATGTTAGTTTAAGTACTTTTCATATATTAACTCATTTAATCTTCTTAACTATCCTGTAAGGAAAGTACCATTATTTTCCCTGTGCTATCAATGAGAAAACTGATGAATAGAAATATTATGTAACTTGCCAAAGATTATCCAGCCTGCAAGTTGAACCCAGACAGATGACTCTAGAATCTTAAAAATTCTGAAACTCAGACTCTTTTCAGTCATACACTGATTAGATGGAGTTTTTTTTTCCTATTCTAGCTGCCTATCATTTTATAAAATGTACCTTCTCCAGAGAAAAATAGCATCATTCGGAGACTCTACAGTTTTTCACACAAAATGTCTGGCATTCAATAAAAAATACCAGATATACCAAGAAATCAGATCAAAAAAAAGAAAGAAAGTAGAAATAAGGCCACAGATGACCCAGATATTAGAGTTATCAAACATGGATTAATATATTTTTTAAAAATAGATGAAAAGATACCCTTACCAGAGAAACAGAATCCATAAAAAGAGAATCAAATGGAAATTCTAAAACTGAAAAATACAATAATTAAAATTAAGAACTCAACAGATGAGCTTACTAGCAGATTAAACACAGATAAGAACAGGATTAGTACTATAAAATACTCAGTACCAATATTCTCTGTCAGCAGAGAATATTCAGACCAAAAGACGAAAGAAAGAAAGAAAGAAAGAAAGAAAGAAAGAAAGAAAGAAAGAAAGAAAGAAAGAAAGAAAGAAAGAAAGAAAGAAAAAGAAAGAAGGAAAAGGGAATATAGAAAAGAGTGAAAGAGACATATGGGAGATGGCAAAGTTCGAAGTGTAACTGGAGCTCCAGAAGCACAGAAATAGATTAGAGGAAAAATGGAGGCAAAAGCATAATTTGAACAGGTAATGCCTGAGAATTTTCCAAAACAGATGAACAATATCAAATCCCAAGCAGAATAAAGACATTACTAGTCTCATCATAGTAAAACTGCCAAATGACAAAGAATAAGCCATAAGAACAGCCAGGTAAAAAAGCATAGTATCTTCCGAGGAACTACAACAATGATAACTAATTTCTCAGCAGAAACCATAGAAGCCAGAAGAAAATAGAATGACATCTTGAAGTGGTAAAAGAAATTATTGACACCTTAGAAGGCTGGCTATACACAATGAAAATATTCTTCAAACATAAAGGCATCGAAAAAAAATTGTTGTCAGCAGATCCATATTAAAAGAAATGCTGAAGGAGTTTAGACAAGAGGAAAATGATCCCAGATGGAAAGACAGAAATGCAGGAAAAAATGAAGAGCAAAAGAAGTTAAACATATAAATGACAATAATAATGTGGTAAAGTTTAAATACATGTATAATTAAAATGTATGACAGCAATAACTCAAACAGCAAAGAGGGTTAAATGGATTTAATGTGTTCTCAAATCCTAGCATTGTCTGGGAAGTGGTAAAACTATTAATTTCCATTAGACTTTATTAGGTAAAGGATATTGTTATATCCAGTAGATATAATTCCAGATATATCAGTAATTACATTAAATGTACATGGACTAAATACTTCAATTGAAAGACAAAGCTTGTCCAACTACATAAAAAAATAAAAATTTAGTTATATGTTGCCTAAATAAGGACATCTTAAATATAAGAATAAAGAAAGCTTGACAGTACAAGAATGGAGACACATCGTGTAAATACCATTATTAAACATAAAAAAAGAACATTTGGGGCCAGAAGACCTAAATAGACATTTCTCCAAAGAAAACATACAGATAGCCAACAAACAAATGAAAAGATGCTCAAAAGCACTAATCATTAGAGAAATGCAAATCAAAACTATAATGAGGTATCACCTCACACCAGTCAGAATGGCCATCATCCAAAAAATCTACAAACACTAAATGCTGGAGAGGCTGTGGAGAAAAGGGAACCCTCCAGCACTGTTGGTAGGAATGTAAATTGATACAGTCGCTATGGAGAACAGTATGGAGATTCCTTAAAAAAATAAAAATAGAACTACCATATGACTCAGCAACCCCCCTACTAGGCATATACCCTGAGAAAACCATAATTCAAAAATATACATGTACCACAATGTTCATTGCAGCACTATTTACAATAGCCAGGACATGGAAGCAACCTAAGTGTCCATCAACAGATAAATGGATAAAGGAAATGTGGCACATATATATAATGGAATATTAGCCATAAAAAGGAACGAAATTGAATTATTTATACTGAGGGGGATGGACCTAGAGTCTGTCATACAGAGTGAAGTAAGCCAGAAAGAGAAAAACAAATACCATATGCTAACGCATGTATATGAAATCTAAAAAAAAACTATACTGATGAACCTAGTGGCAGGACAAGAATAAAGACACAGACATAGAGAAAGGACTTGAGGACACAACATGGTTAGGGGGTGGGAGGGAAAGCTGGGACGAGGTCAGAGAGTAGCACTGACATATATGCACTACCAAATGTAAAATAGATAGCTAGTGGGAAGCTGCTGCATAACACAGGGAGATCACCTCAATGATTGGTGATGACCTAGAGGAGTGGGATAGGGAGGAAGGGAGGGAGGCTCAAGAGGGAGAGGATATGGGGATATATGTCTAAATACAGCTGATTCACTTAGTTGTACAGCGGAAACTGGCACAACAGTGTAAAGCAATTATATTCCAATAAAGATTTGAAAAAAAAAATAATTGAAGTTGGTGCCATTGAAGACTGTTAAACATTGTTGGTGATTGTTCAAAACATTTTCTGGTGAGAAATAAAATCCAGTTGTTTTCTGGTGAAAAATAAAATCCAGTTGTATTTTTTAAAAAAAGGACATTTTAAACTGATGCTTAAAATTTAATCTAAGTTAATCTACTAGATATGGAGATGAGAAGCTGATAAAACTAAACAATAATTTAGGGATGCTTATATTAATGAAAAACTATTTTTAAAAGCAATAGTGATTAACAAAAAATTCAGGAGAGAAGTATGAGAGCAGACTAGGTAGCAATATAAATGAGGAGATTAAGGGGCTTCTGTATCTTTTAAGTTCTGCAGTGCTTATTTTTCTGTTATTCTTTAACAGTACATATATGTGATACATTGTCTCTCTTTTGTATGTATGCTTTATTTTATAATAAAATCACTTTTTAAATAGTAAAAAACTTCAATCTACCAGAAAGATATGACAATTTTAAATTCATATTCTCTCATTACCTAAAGCAAAAATTGACGCAACTAAAAGTAGAATAAGTCCAAGATGATAGTAGAAGACTTTAATAAACTCTCCTCAATTACTCATTGAATAATCATACTAAACTATATTTTAACAAACTTGCCTTAATTGACATACATAAAATTCTACCTCTAATATATTAAAGGGACATCATAAGACATTTACCAAAACTGACTATATGCTGAGCCATTAAACAAGTCCCCAAGTCCCCCCAAAATTTCAAAATATTGAAACCATTACTGTATTCTCTGACCCCAGTGGAATTAAGCTAGAAATCAGTAACCAAATAACCAGAACATCCACAAAATATTTGGAAATTAGTTAAAGAAGAAATGGAAATGGAAATTAGAAAATATTTTGAACTAAATAACAATGAAAATACGACATATCAAAACGTGAATACAGGTTCAGCTGTGCTTAGCAGGAAAAGTCAATGACAGTGGTTGCACTGAGAATGAAGGGACGTGACTGAGAAGTAGCATAGTAGGGGCCTCTTGGGGGCTGGGAATGTTATAGGTCTTACTGGAGAAGGTGACTACATGAGTCTTGTCCCTTTGTGAAAAATTCACCAAGCTATACATTTATGATATGGGCATTTTTCTATATGCCTATTATATTGGAAGAAATTTTTCTTAAAAAAAAAAAAGAAATTATTCCTGGCTCCTCTTTTTCTCACACCTCACATTTAGATCATCAACATTTCCTATCAGCTTTAATTCAAAATGTATACAAAAGCTGGCCATTTCTCCATACCTCCCAGCTGCTAATCTTGTGTAAACCAACAGCATCTCTTTCTCGATTTATTTCAAAGTTTCATATCGGTTTTCCTGCTTCTGTCCTTGCTCCCTATAGTCTATTGTCAATACAGTCACCACAATGAGCTGTTCAAGCTGAATCAGATTATGTTACTCCCCCACAAAATTGTCCAACTGGTTTCTCATTTCATTCACGATAAAAGCCAAATAATTGTCGTGACCTTCGTCTCTGAATGATCTGGACTACCATCCCCGTACTTCCTTCATCTCCTACCCCCCAGCTCTGATTCACTCTACTCCAGTCTTACTGGAGACCAGACCAGGGACATTCCTGTCCCCTGACATTTGCACTCACTATGTCCTCTGCCTGGATGTTTCTTCCCCTAGATTCACACAGCTCATTCCCTCACTTCCTTCAGGTCTCTGCATGAACATCACCTTTGTCCCTGACCATTAGCATTGCAATTCCCTCCACCAGCAACTTTCCAATTCCTCTTTAGTTCAATTCACCAAATAAGTACCCAGTGTCAACAATAGCAGGTACTGGTCTAGATCCCAGCACAAATTAGGAAACAAAATAGTCAAGGATTCCTGTCTTCATGGGACTTATATTCTAGCAGGAGGAGACAATAACAGATTGGATGAGGAGTGTAAGAGAGAGAGGAAGGATGACTTCCAGCGTTTTGATCCAAACAACTACAAGAATGGAGTTGCCATCTGCTAAGATAAGAAAGACTGAACAATACAGCAAGTTCAAAGAGGAAAAAAAGGCCAGTTCTGTGTTAGGTGTGTTACGTCCCCTTTTCTGCCTCATTTTCCTCCATAGCTGTTATCAATAGTGACATACTATACATTTTACTTATTTACTTGTTTACTATCTATATTTACTCACTAAAATGTAACCTGCAAGAGGGCAGACTTTTGTTTATTTTGTTCACGGCTATATCACAGGTATCTAGAATAAATTTATCTGTTGCATAAGCATTTATGGAGTGCCTTCTAGATGACTGGAACTGTGCGAGGCTAGACCCTGTATGTTTTGCATCTGTAGGGAGCTTAGAGAATAGCGGGATATACAGACAAATAAACAGTCTGCATACAATAACTCTAGGAATCCAGGATATCATGGGAGCGTGCAGGAGGGGTATCACACATAGACACTAAAGGGGAATTCAATAAGCTTCCTGAAAGAAGTGATATTGTAATATTGTAACCAAGAGTTGAGTTATCTACCTGAAAAGGATAAGAGCATTTCAGGAAGATGGAACAGCATTAGCCAAGCTTGGAGGCAAGAGAGAACATGGAATACCCAGGAAGTTGCAAATTCACCTGGAATCTTAGCTGCACCCCAGAGAAAGTATCTGTGTAAGATGGGAATTGAAAGAGTTATGTCACCAAAAAACACACTTGGTTGAGCAATTACTCTACCAGAGATCCCGACCAAGGCCAGCAAACACAGGCACCTGCAGCCAGCAGCAACAGCAACAATGGTCCCCATCTTCCCCACCCACCAGACAACTGTGGTGGTAGCAACAGCAAAGGGTTCTGAGATTCACTACCCACCTATAGCACTTTGTCAGGCTTGACCATAAAGACCAAGAGCAAAATGAAGGACGGTGCCTCTACAGTTCATCCTTGAGGATAGTGTCTGTGCTTCCAGTTCGCCTGCAGGCAGAAGCAGGAAGACAGGACAAAGACTAATTTCATAAAAACAGGTAAACACTCCTGAGGACTTTGAGGAGGGAAGAAATTGCATAGAAGAGACTAGAATTTCCGTTAGCAGAATGGGAAGTTGGTGCCGTTTGTAACCTTGTTTGAACTCTCCACAAATAGGGAGAGTCTGGTGACATTCAAGTTCTACAAGGGCATGCACTCTCAACAGGGGTGATCTTACCCCCAGGAGGTGAACTTGGTTCTTAGATAATATCTTAGATAGTACTATGGTTTGTTGCCCTCCAAAGGCTGCAATACATAAACAGATGTACAGTCTATCTATGGTACGAAAAGTACACCAGAGGATGCCGAATGGGCACAGGGAAAAGTAGGGAGAGTTTTAAAAGTGTCTAAAAAGGCTACTTAGGAAGGTTGGATTTTTTTTTTTTTTTTTAATGATAAACACTGAACTAGAACGAAGCTCTACTTGAGAGATAGAGATCACGAAGACTTAAAAGATGTGTTCTTCTGTAAGAAGAAAGAGTAGGGGGCAAGAATAGAAAGGAGCAGAAAGGAAAGCATTCTGGGTGGTAGAAAGAACATACGCACAGGCTTCGAGAAAAAGGAAAAGGTAAGCAACACAAAATGCAATAGAGTGGCCAAGTAAGATAAGGTCTGGGCAGGCTTTATTGGATTTAGCAATTAGGAGGTTACTGATCATTTAACCTCTTTGTGCTTCAGTTTCAATACCTGTTAGATTAAATTGAAAAATAATCTCCAAGGCAACTTACAGCTCTCAAGATTCTCTCACCTGGGCTGGGTCTCTTTACACACAGAGACACACACAAAACACATCCACACACTTCTACATACTCCCAGCATACATTAATCTATTTCTTTAATCTAATTTTCCTATCTCTCTGCAGCTATATTTGCCTTTGGAGAATAACAGTTCTCTTTGTTTAATTATAACAATCCTTTTAAAAATCAGCTATGAGAGTGTACAGTAAATAAACTGGTTAATAGCAGTTCCTATAAACATTCCTAATGCCTTCTAACTACCTTTTATAATGCAATAAACTCTTTAGAATGTGGATACCAGATTTTATTTCATGTCAAAAAAATGATTTTAAAACCCAGATTCATTCAAATGGGGCAAAAATTTATGTACTCTTGAACTATCATTTGTTCATTAAATAGTTACTAAGTGCCTACTGTGTGTCAAGCAGTACAATATGTGCTCGGGAAATTATCAGTGAATAAAACAAACAGTTCACAGCTTCCAGGAGCCTAGGGGAGAAAAGCAGGGGAGTAACTGAGAAGTCGATAACGATAGCACAACTCACTCAGTGCTATCATCTGGCCATGTGGGTAACATGTTTGAACCTTAGACCTGTTCCTGATAGCAGAGTCTGAGGAACAGGGGAAGGATCGACTTCCAGGGGACAAGATGGCAACACACACACAATCACTCAAAAAGAGGGGTTCTTAACCATTTGGGGGCCATAGACCCCTTCTCAGAATTGTGTCTAAAATAAGATTATAAATGAAACCAATTATATTAAAATACAGTTACCATTTTTAAAATTTGTGATATTGTAGTATATATGTATGTCTTCACTAACACGATAAATAACCAGACGAGTGGCTGCCGTAATGATGGCTATACCTTTGAAGCAGCGAGGGACATTAATGACATGTTGAGGTATCTGCAACCTTAAAACGTGTTAGGAAAATACCTGTGATTTCTACTGATGACAAAGTCACGGCTACTGATAATAATACTGTGGTCTGTTGCCTATGTTTATAATTGAACAGAATGTTAAATTTCAGTAGAAGTGAATGAAAGTACAGACATGTTGTACTATCTAAAGTCACAGACTCCCCTGAATTCCATCCAGAGACCCCTTGCAGACCACAGCACCCTGCGCTGGAACGTAAAGCTAAATCAGAATTTCTCCTTTCAATCTCCTGGCTCCATAGTCACTTCTAGAGCTACAGCTCCATCACTGGGATTTCCCAAAGAAGCGGCTCCTCCGTTATTTGGAGCACACTGCCCTCCCATGGCTCCTCCTGAAGAGGTTCACATTAATAACATCCACAACAAAGCAGCCTGTTAGGGCATTAGACCAAACCTGCAAATTAATGCACTGGCTCATCACAATTCATTAATCAAACTCAGACTGAATTTAACAACAGATTATTAAAGACTCAAAATTATACCCACAGAAAAAAAAAAAAAAAAGGCAGCTCCCAGAGGGTCAAATGTAATGTGAATGGTTTTGCATAAAACCATAAACCTGCTATTAAATTAAAAGCAGGAAAAATTATGTCCACTGCTTATCTCCAGTCATTTTTTTTTAAAGGAATGTCACGCTAATTTATTTCTTTGCTGTTCCTGGTTACACGGTAAAAGACTAAAACGTTAAAATGCAGTGGTTCTTTTGATGTTTGGTTGAGCAACTCACACTCACATGTACTGACTGAGGTAAAGAAATGAATGAAATTACTCCCATAATTCATCACTAATGGAACACTGTCAATGCTTTTAACGGACGGTTCATACAAATCCACCTCGGACACCGGGACGCCTCGCCGTGACTGACGTAGGGCTCACTCCTCCTGACAATGCTCCTCAAAGCAGAACTCAGCTGCCTTGTCCTACAGTGTCCTGATCCCTCACCTCCGTGCTTTCGCTCTTGATGGGCAGGTCCGTTCTCTCTGTGAACAAAAGCAGGAAGGGGGAAACAATGGTTTGAATTTTTCTCTCTCTTCGGGGAATTTAGGTGGACATGCTGGGGATTCCCAAAGGCATAAACATTCAGAATGCTCTAATTTGGCAGATCACAGTGCTGCAACCAACTGTGCAATGCATTTTTTAAAAAGGTTAATATCTTAGAGCAGCAACCATAGATAAAGAGCATAAGAAGGACGGGGAAAACTAATTTAAAGAACTGGATGATTTTGTGACATCTCTGCTCGTCCCCCATTAGGACTGAGTCATTAGTTCTTTCTGTTTTTGCAGAAACAGAAGCAAAAATACTAGCACACACGCGGATTACGGTAGGTAAGTGACATTTCTAGAAATGCAAAATGTTTTATTTAATGGAGGTACCCGTTTGCTATTTATAGGGTGTTTCAGTCTTAGTAGTATCTACTTGAAACTCTTAATTCCTAAAAGGAAGAGATTGTCTTTGTTGTATATCTAAAGATAACTAATAACTTCTCTTTGAAGTTATACCAAGATGGTATACAACGATGTTATGGGTGAGACAAAATATACCAAATGATCATACATATATAATACATTATTATATGCATATACAGTAAAGTCCAAAATAGTCAACATATTCAAAACACTTCATAAATATAGGGAGTGTCTAACGCAGCGACTCAAGTTTGGATTTTGCTTGTATTATGGTAGTTACGTCTTAAGCAGCAGGTACACAGTCTAGTTTTGTCATCCCCCTCTCTCAATCCCTGGTAACCTTTTCTGCCGGCTCAAGATCACAATCCATCTTAGCAGAGCATTACACCGGCCTCCATCAATTGCTCAGTGATCACTTAAAATGAAATCTATTCCCTCTACCCAGGTACAGCACCTGGCACATAGTAAGTACTCCATAAATATTTACTGAAATGAAAACATGAAACTCCCTCTCTTCTTTCCAAATGAAAACATACTATGTCAGGGCTGTTTTTCCAAAATTAACTTAACCACCACTAATTCCCACAAAGTGTTATCACAGAGATTAACTACAAATAAGTGCCTTATAAAGAGAGTCTGTATTTTTGTAGTGAGCCTCCAATGTCATGCAGATGCTTATTACTCTCTCACGTGGGAGAATGGATACACCTGCAGAGAGAACGATATTTATTGGAAAACACAATTGTGAAACCCATATCATAGAAACTAGGGACATTGTAGGCCAACAAGATTAACAAAAGTAGAGCAGAGCTTAACTTCTGAGTGGGAGCACTTTGGGCAGAAGAGTTCTGTTGAGATACCATACTTCTTTAAGGTGAAATAAGTGGGAAAATTATGATAATAGCTACAGTGTAGAAAGTGCTTGCTCTGGACCAGGCATCTGCTTTGTGGGTGACATGAAACAACAATTCCATCACGTGGACATTAGCATCACCACTTTACTGAATGGAAATTCAAAGTGCTTCAGCAGCTCACCTGAGATCATGCTAGGGAGTTGCTGAGCCAATGTGAAAAGTCACATCTGACTCCAGAGTCCCTGGGACATGACCATGCTCTCTGCTGCTGCTCTTCTCTCAGACCCATTCCCATGTGTGCCCTCCACTAGCACCGCCTCAAGCCTAAAAAGTAATCACTGAACAAAAGATCTGGGTCCCACACATATCCTTGTACCAATTCTCCTTAGACAGGCCACAAACTATAAGTGGCAGAATAGCAAAGAAGTTAACAGTATAGGCCATGGCATCAGATAGCTTAGATTAGCTTCCCGGTTCCATGACTTCCTTGCACAGGCAATTTTCTTTTCTTCTTTGTGCCTTGGTTTTCTCCTAAATAAAACGGAAGTGGTAATAATGCCAACATTGTGAGGTTATAGTGATAACTAAATGAGTTAATAAATGTGAAGTGTGTGGTGCCTGACACACAGAAAAAGTACTGAATAATGTTGGCTGCTATTTTTAGTTCTTTGGGCCATAATGCAATGGAGATTTGGTTATCCACAATTTAGCAAGTTAGTTGACCAGCTTCCAAACACCAGGTTTTATTGAGCATCTAATACACTGCAACCTAAACAACAAAATATCCTGGAAGTTGTCCTCACCCAAGACATTAGGTTATAAATTCTTTGACATAATGGACAATTTGGCAAGTCCTCCCTAAGTCCTTGTGGTCTAACTCTGTGTTCCACCCCACATGGGAACACTTGATTCATGCCCAAGGCTGAGTGACACAGATGATTTGATCTGCATCTGCGCCTCATTTTTATTTTTGAATTACTTAGTATTTTACCTAAATCAACCATTTTATCTTTCTGGGCTTAATTTTTCAACTCTTAAATAATAGCAAGGGGTAGAGATCAGCAAGTGGTAGTGAAAACAGAATAGGAGGGAATGGTTGTCATAAATTTTGTCTGTAAAATCACTCAAGCTTTCAAATTCATCTATTCTTTTAACACCGAGGAAATAAGGAAATCATACTTAAACTTGCAACCTTATTTTCAATATACAAATGTAGAAATTAAGGCTCAAGATCACCCAGCCAGTAATTATAATTTTGAGATTTGAACCCACAACAGATGCCTGCCATTTCTATAGCTTTAACCTGCCCTTCTCATAAAAGAGGAATTTAAACATCCTCTTTCATTGCTATTATTTCTTAGATACAACTCATTTTAACACAACTATTTGACTCTTTTAGCTGATTATAATAATAATAATAATAATAATAAAATATTGATAGCATAGAAATCTCTAAATTATGAGAATAGCTTGAAACACCACCTTCCATATGGGCTCCAATATATGATAAAACTAAGTACCTAAGTATTTTATAATTTTTATTAGCATTGATGCAATGCTGAATTAAAAATCATGAGTCATTCAATGCCCACATCCATATAACCTGAATGAGTCCTTTGAAACATGATAGTCATTGAATGAATGTTGAATAAACACTTGCATTCCCTGCCAGGGGGAAAGTTTAAAACTGCTATAAGCTAGAGGAGCCAATGACCTCTGTAGATACTGCTGGCGAACACTCTTGATCCTTTCCTCTTGGTTGGAAAAAGCAAAGGGACTTGGTTTATTGGAGAAGATAATAAGGATACACAGTAATCTAAGGTAAATTGAGTAAAGTATACTTTCATTCATTTCTGAGGAGCTCCGCTCTTCATATCCTAAATCACCCCCAGGTGAAAATGTCTAAGTGACACTGAGCACAAGTCAGAAACCCATATGACCACAGGTAAACTGGGCTTGTTGAGCCTTATCCTAAGCTATATTTCATAAAAATACTCTCTCCGGATCAATAAAATGCAAATGCTAAAGTTATCTTGTAGTACCATCCAAATAAAAGGAAGCTTGAGAATAAAGTTGTCATTCTTAATTAAAATGAGCTTTTTAATTTCTTTACTCTAAATAACTAAAGTAGATATTAATACTATAAACACTTAACTGACTAAAGAGAGATTCTACCCAAACCCCCAATTAGAGAGCACTTAATTTATATATGATGCAGCTTATAAGTATTTAGCAGTGTGGTTGGGGTAAGTCTCTTTGGTCTACTTTTTAAATGATTAAATACTCTCCATCCAACTGAATAGATGTCTTCAGAGTTGCATTTTGCATGCTAAAACATTCTTTAAACACATAAGCCATCGCTCAAGATGTAAAAGGAAAAAAAATCTCAGTGACAGTACATTTATTATGTCTTCATTAAAGACAGACTTTTCCATAGGGTTACGTGCAGCTGAAAATGAGGCTCAGTTTAATAACAAAGCAAGCTTTCCTAGTACTACAAAAATTATAAAATTTTAATGTTTAATGTATTCCTTAATTATAGAAAACTCTGCAAAGAATAACATCCTTGAAATTTACTATGCAAATGCTCTTAATTTATGACAAATTGCTCCTTAAAACACAAGTATTAAATCTCTATTAGATTTGTTGAGGTAGTGTACTAATATACATCACTAAGGTCTTAAATTTCTAAGTAGCAATGCTGTTTTCTTAGATGCAAATAAGGATTTCCTTAATTAAAATACACTATCCCCAGCCCCTCAGCAGATTTAGCTCAGTCTTTATATAGGACAGGTTCATTATCTACCTCAAGTTAATAAAAGTATGACCTACTGTGGTTATTTCCTTTAAAATTTAATTTTAATTACTATTTTGTTAATGGAAATAAAGCACTAAAGAATCGTGAAGATGATCCAAAAGCAATTTTGAAAACTTAATTAAAATACCTCTTGAAATCTTCAAAAGGAATTTAGCACTTACATGGTTTGATAACTTATGGCCTTACAAATATAGCATTAGATACTAACTCTATAAAAAGAAATCTTTAGATGAAGCATACTTTAGAACTATAGTGCTTCCTTAGTCTGCATCTTGAACTAATGGTCCAACTAAATAGGTGTAAACGTAAAACTTGTAATTCAAAATTTTAACATTAGGCAAAGGTTCCTAACAAAGAAATGAAATAAATAACCATTACACAATGCCTTCACAATACATAAACCTTAAATGCATTCAGAATTTTTGCATAAAACCATCATGGTTTAGTCTAGATAATTGCAGATGTGTTCCGTTTGTCTTTTGGTCCTTTGGGACCTGAATATAAAATTAAAAGGCTGGTAAGATATTGTATAAAATTCAGTAGCAGAGTTTTATTAGGCAGCTTCCTCTCCAATCTAAATTTCAAAGGTTTACACATATATTATTGATCTTATCTGTGAAAACACTGGTTCAGTAAGTAGCCTTTAAACATAACACAATCCATAGATTTTATTGAGATTCACTACTCCTCATGAAAAAGATAAGAATATGAGATGCAGGGTGTAACAAAGAGCATGCTCCAGGCAAGGAACACTGCCTTTGTGATGTTCAAAATATATTTAGCAGCTCTTATATTATAAACCATGCAATGTTATGGTTCATAATGCAATGTGCATTTTTGTACCACACTACTTGACTGCTTCCAGTAAGTAAAATCCCTGAACTCATTAGCAATAATGACTTTTTTTTTCTTATACATCTATTTAATGGAAAAGGCATTTTGCCAGACATCACCCCTACCCTGTCAAAAAAAACAAAAAAACAAAATCAGTATGCTTTTCCATTAGCATAAAGTCATGGATCTATTCTTTTGAACATTGGAATTCCAACTTCAGAAATTAAAAAAATTTTATTAAAAATGAAAGATAAACATATGACTAAAATGATGGGATAGCAATTAAGTTGCAGTACCACTGAATTTCAGTAATTCTGTATTAACCTAGAAATGTGATTTAGATTCATACCCCTCAAAACTTGACCTTATTGAACTAACAAAAGAAATTTTGTAAAAATAGGAGCATCCATCTTTTGGTTTTGTTTCGGGGGTTTTTTGTTGTTGTTGTTTTTGTTTGTTATTTTTTAATTCACCACACAGGAATTGCCAATTTATAAGTGAATTATTTTCCAAGACTTTATTTACATGTCAGTTTTTTAAAACTAAGGATGAGTATTACTCTAGAAGCAATAAATAGGGATTAGGTTTATCCTAAAAAAATCTATAAAAGCTTAATTTAGCCTTATAGCATAGCTGAAAGACTTACAATGAAATATAGCAGGAAGCAAAACTGTTTCAATACTAGTAATTAAAGAAAATGGAAAGTTAAATTGAATAAAAGGTAGATTATTATTCTTAAATGCTCTGGGAATAATAGATTTAATTTGAAGAGAAAGCAAATGTAGATGAGACATTTGTCAGAATTCTGAAGGAGACTTTTGAGCTTTTTCAAGGTCTTTGGAGGTCATTGTCATCAATTCTGTTTTAGGGCTTAATTTCACATGAACACATAACAACATGTGTTACTTGTGCAGTTACGGTAAGTTTAATAACGTGTACCTTTCCCTTCTCTTGTTGCAGGTATTCTCTAATATTAATTTGATCTTCATCAACAATGGTAAGAGTAATTTTTAACTAATACTTGGAATAGAAAAAGAGCAATGATAGAGAAAGATTTTTCTGGAAATAACAACATGCATTGGAAAAAAGGAAAGGAAGGAGTAGGAACGATGAAAAGGTACTGGGGAGAAGAGGTAGGAGACTAATAAAGAAGCATGGACATTGTAAGAAAATAGTCACAAGGTCTGTTGATTCTTGGAATTTTTTATTTGTTTGTGCATATGTGTATGTGTGTGTATAAAACACAAATACACAGAAGAAAGACAGGGAGAAAGAACAGTATGATTTCCTGATATCTGTCCTTCCATTTAAGTTAGTTTTTTAAATCTCCATTGTTTCTTTTGAGAAAAAGACGTGCCAAAGTGACGGACGATTCATAGGATTCCTTAAATACAAATTATAGTGGCTTACATAGCTAGACTCAAAAGCATTGAGAAGAGGCATAATACATACGTCTTAGAATAATTCAGAGTAAAACCACAATGGTTTAACTATATTATTACAAAATATTTTGTATGTATTTTGGCCCTCCAGGACCCATGCAAATTATCGAGCTGATAACAAATTGCATAAAATTCAGTACCAGAGCTATATTAAGCAAGAACCAAAACCAAAAAAATGCAGAGCCCTTAACATACTCATGTGCACTGGGACGCTCTAAGAATGTACAGTGCTTCCCTCATGAACCTGAACTTTTCTCAAGGGGTATCTGTTAGTGGTAGAGTTCTGTGAAACACACTCTGGGTTAGAGTCAGGAACCACACAAAGATTCCCACTACCACCCCTGTTGTTCAATAGTGATTTGGAGGATCTAGCCAATGTAGTAAAACAGGATAAAGAAATGTGGCATAAATCAGAAAGGAACAGATAGCATTATCATTCTTTGCAAATGGTATTAGAAAATCCAAAAGAATCAACTAAAATCTATGAAAACTAACAAAAGCGTTCAGAGGAATGGCAAAATGCAAAAACAATAATTTTCACTTACACTAACAACTATCAGTTGGAAAATATAATAGAAAAACACTCCACACAAAATAAGAATTTAAAAGGGGGAAGATCACCCAAAAGAAAAATGGGTGAAGAATATTAACAAGCAATTAAAAGAAATATGCAAATAGCCAATTAACATGTGAACAGATGTTCAAACTCAATAATAATCAAAAATATATAAATTAAAACAAGATACCATTTTCCCCTTATGAGGACTGAAATGATTAAAAACACAGATAATACCCTATCTTGACATGAAATGTGGAAAGAAGAAACGCTCTTATACAAGTAGTATTACTCAGAATCCACACAGGAAATAAACAGCACACTCAAATTGGGAAATTCGAAGAGCATTTAATAAAAGGATTATTTATTAGGGTATGGGCAGGGTGGAGGGAATCTAAAAGGGATAAGGCAGTCCCCAAGGCCAGAGCAACAAAGCTGAGCAGAGAGGCTCACCTACCAAAACTGCGACCTTGCATCTAGGAAGGCAGCCATCCCTCAGCAACCCCACAGGGAGGACCAGGAGAAGCAGTCCCTCAGCTGAACTCTCCTTCCCTCTCACCTCCTACCAGTGCCCTGCCCTGCAACCCTTCCATCAGTCAATCCAGCCCTACCAAAAGCCAGAAGCCAAGAGACCTGTACTCCCAGGTCAGCCTCCCAGAGCACAAAACAAAGTAGAGAAAGGTAGAAGGTGCACTCAAAGGAGCAACAGAAGATACCTAGCGTATAAGTGTTCAGAGAAACACAAATTAGTAAAGCCAAACTGGATGACCACGTGGCAGCACGTATCACATATTTAAATATTCACACATTCAACAAAGAAAGCAAGAATATACAGTGAAGAAAAGACAGTCTCTTCAATAGGTGGTGCTGGGAAAACTGGACAGCTACATGTAAAAGAATGAAATTAGAACATTCTTTAACATCGTACACAAAAGTAAATTCAAAGTGGATTAAAGACCTAAATGTAAGACTGGAAACCATAAAACTCCTAGAGGAAAACATGGGCAGGACACTCTTTGACATAAATCATAGCAATATATTTTTTTGGATCTGTCTCCTAAAGCAAAGGAAATAAAAGCAAAAATAAACAAATTGGACCTAATTAAACTTAAAAGCTTTTGCACAGCAAAGGAAACCATCAAAAAACAAACAACCTACTGAATGGGAGAAAATATTTGCAAATGATAAGGGGTTACTATCCAAAATATATAAAAGTTCAGACAACTCGACATCAAAAAAAAAAAAAAAAACCCAATTAAAAAATGGGCAGAAGACCTAAAGAGACATTTGTCCAAAGAGGACATGCAGATGACCAACAGGCACATGAAAAGACACAACATTGCTAATCACCAGGGAAATACAAATCAAAACCACAGTGAGATATCACCTCACACCTGTCAGAATGGCTATCATCAAAAAGAACACAGGGGCTTCCTAGGTGGTGCAGTGGTTAAGAATCCGCCTGCCCATGCAGGGGACACAGGTTCGATCCCTGCTCCAGGAAGATCCCACATGCCACGGAGCAACTAAGCCTGTGTGCCAAAAAAAAAAAATAAACAAAGTGTAAAAAGAACACAAATAACAAATGTTAGTAAGGATATGGAGAAAAGGGAATCCTTGCACACTCTTGGTGGGAATGTAAATTGGTGCAGCCACTGTGGAAAAACAGTATGGAGGTTTCTCAAAAAACTAAAAATGAAACCAACATATGACCCAGCAATTCTAATCCTGGGGATATATCCAAAAAAACAAAAACACTAATTCAAAAAGATACATGCACCCAAATGTTCATAGTAGCATTATTTACAATTGCCAAGATAGGGAAGCAACCTGAGTATTTATCCAACAGATGAATGGTAACGAAGATGTGGTATATACACACAATGGAATACTACTCAGCCACTAAAAAGAATGAAATTTTGCCGTTTGCAACAACATGAATGGACTTGGAGGGTATTATGCTAAGTGAAATGAGTCAGACAGACAAAGACAAATACTCTACAATATCACTTATATGTGGAATCTAAAAATTACAGCAAACTAGTGAATATAACAAAAAGGAAACAGACTCACAGATATAGAAAACAAACTAGTGGTTACCAGTGAAGGGAGGAGGAGCAAGATAGGGGTAGGGGATTAAGAGGTACAAACTATTATGTATAAAATAAGCTACAAGGATATATTGTACAACACAGGGAATATAGCCAATATTTTATAATAACTAAAAATGAAGTATAAGTTTTAAAAATTGTGAATCACTGTATTGTACACCTGTAACATATAATACTGTATATTCACTATACTTCAACTAAAAAAAAAAGAAATATATATATATACAAATATTCACATATACTATAATATTTGTCTAGTTATTTAAAAAAAAAGAAGTTGGTAAGAAAAATTCAAACTATTAGCAGTGTTTCTCTATGAGGAGGATTGGGGAGAAAGCACCAGAGCAAACCAGGTCTGGGTTTGCATCCCATTGACTTGCTCAGTCAGTGTTCTTCTGACTGCAAAAAACAGAGAGAAAATAAAACTGACCTGAGAAAAA
The DNA here is from genome assembly GCF_030028045.1 of Hippopotamus amphibius kiboko. Lineage (NCBI taxonomy): Eukaryota > Metazoa > Chordata > Mammalia > Artiodactyla > Hippopotamidae > Hippopotamus > Hippopotamus amphibius. The sequence goes on along the minus strand of NC_080186.1, from coordinate 83,596,997 downwards.
AGTTTTGGTCAAGACTTACACCACCAAACTATGAATAAGGCTTCAGGAACACCTGGATCCAGAGACTGGAATCTCATCAGGTTCTTTCCTTCTCTTCCCCCAACCTACCGACGGTCCCCTCCCAGAGTCTACCAGCTCTGCTCCCTACAGTTGGTTTCATTCTCTCAGGTCCTCTGTTCCCACAAGTTCAATCCATGGCCACAGGGCATACTAAAAATATATTCTTAAAGCATCATGGTCAGAGAGAAAAGAGCTTCCTGGTGCTTCAATTGAAATTGTCTCAGAAAATGGCACTGCTTGGACAAGCCTGGATCACACGGCCAACCACAAATGAATCACACGGCAAGCCAGGGCAGCAGGGCATAAAGATTGTCCCTGTCTGGCACAAATGTCCACTCTGTGGCCAAAGGACGTGAGCATTTTGTTTGGTCCCCACCACAACTGCAGGTATCAGATAGAGGAAACACAATCTCCCCAAAAGAGAAATATTCTTCTGGACAATAAAAAGGTAAATAAACACTATGTATATAGTAACCATGGACAAATTACTTAACATTTCTGAACCTCAGTTTCATCATATGTGTTAATAAAATGAAGGAGGTGATGGTACCCATACCATAGGTTTGTTGTGGGATTAACATTGTAGGTTAATTTTATTCTTATTATTTTATCATTCTCTTTGGCTTTGTATTTCCATATTATTTTATTTTTTTAAAAGAACCTGTGTTACTTTTATTCACGAATAAGAAAGCTATTTCCATGTTGAGAAGAAAGAAAAGTTTGACAATATAATTAAGGCAAAGCCAACAGGCAAGTTAATCATTAAGTATTTAAAATTTGTGTTTGTTTTATTTTTACCATTTACGATGTAACTAACTGTCATTACTTCATGGAGTAACTGTGATAATTTACTCCATGAAGTAGGTGCAATTCCCATTTTACTGAACAAACTGAAACTCAAAGAAGTAAAGTAACTTACCCAAGTGTTGGGCTGCACCACACAGGCCTACAATGCCTGTGCTCACCCAGCTTCAAGACCGAAGAAAGAGCCCAGAGTCAGCGACAGAGACTTCAGTGCTTTAATGGATGGGGGAGCTTAAACACCTGAAGCAAGGTCCTGGGGCGACACCCCATCATGTGTGGCAGACTGTGGTCAGGACACGGTGGCAGTCTTCAGGGAAGGGGAAGTTATCAGTTATAGGGGGAAGTGATGTCAGGTTGGCGCATCAGTTACCAGGGAAACCAGCAGAAAGGCACACTCCTCACCACCCCTTTGACAAGAACGATCACTAGCTGGGGCCTGGGGCAAGTACTTAGGAAGGTCAGTCAGGTGCATAGGGTGTGGTTGAAGCAGCCACTGACCAGGCAGGGGGGTGCACAGAGAGCAAGAGAACAGCCATCGTGAGTGGCCTGGCATACAAAAAAGACACAGAACCAGTAATTAATAAAGCTGCTGTGTACACTCAGGACTGTCTAAAGGGGTCTGCAAACTACAACCTGTGGGCCAGATCCCACCTGCCACCTGTTTTTCTATGGCCTTTCCACTTTTTAATCGTTGAAACAAATGAAATAAATACTTTGTGACATATGAAAATTAAATGAACGTCAAATTTCAGTGTCCGTAAGTAATGTTTTGATGGAAAACAGTCATACTCATTTGTTTACATCTCTCTATGGCTGCTCTAGCACTGCAGTGGCAAGAAGGAAGTAGTTGGGACAGAGATCACATGGCCCTCAAAGCCTAAAATATTTATTATCTGGTCCTTTACAGAAAAAGTTGTGCCAACCCTGGTCTAAATCCAAAATCGATTATCTTTCAAGTACATGTCACTGCCTCTCCTTGATAGTGCCTAAAAATTATCTATTGGATGCTGTCATTAGGGATCTCTGGTGGCCCAAGCAAGAGAATTTCAGTGCAAGACGACAAAAGAGCATGAGCAAGTTCATCTTGGGGGAATGCAGAGATGAAGGAGGCAAAAAAATGTCTGCAGCCATACCACCCTAAATGCACCTGTTTTCAAAAACAAAGCAAGGTTGGTGCCTGTTAGTACTTGGATGGGAGATGAAAGCTGCACCAAAGGATAACACCTGCTCAGGACAGGGTAGGGGAAGGAACAAGGTTACTGGTTCCCACGTGGCACATGGAGGGACCATCCGCTGACACCATGCTGTCAAGCTGAATGCCTGAACTCAGTATCACACATTACTCACAATACCTAGTGGGGCAGGAAACTTTTTATAATAAACAGTTTAGATGTAAACCCTGCACTATATTTTAAATTTATACTACTCAAGAGCAACAAAAATAAAAGGGGAGGGGGTAAGAAATGATCTATTAAAATTCTTATAATCAAAACTAAAAAACTTTGAATCATTTTGTAAATATCAGAAGCTAGCCTGCTTTTCACTGTACATAAAAATATGGACTTCCAGATTCAAAGCAATCCTAGAGGGATTCTCTAGCATATTCCCCGCTTCATTATACCAGTGCTATATTTACACCATCCTTGGAAAATAATTACCTACTATTTTCTCAAAAATCTCTTAAAAAAAAATCTCTTAAGGCTGTACAACCACACGTGTTTACACAATCTTTTCTCATAACTTTATACATAAGGGATGTTTCTGATATAATCAAAACATCACCATTAAGAATAACTTTTAATCAGAGAGATGGAATAATAAATTCATGACTTCCTTTATCACTGATTTATTGTGTAGCTTACATATATATGAATCTTTGGCTCTAAGTTCTCTATTTATGAATCTACTCTAATGTGGAATATTTAAAGAACTAGACTTAGAAATTTTATGAATTCCCTTACGGTCTCTGACAATAGATGTTAAGTAAGTACAAGGTATTCTCATCATGGTATCACTAGATTCTATTTCCCAAAGTTAAAAATCTGAGTTCCGCTAAAAGAACTGAGGAGCCACTGGGCCACCAGAGGAGGACTAGGCTGAAGACAATGAGCGTGCTGACCGCCACTTGTTAGTTGTGTGATCTTAAGCAAGTTACTTAACCTCTTAGCCTCCACTTTCTTTACTGTTGAGTGACAGTGTGTATTAATGTCTCCTAAAGCCCTGTGTACACTACTAGGTGCTGTAAGAAATGTGAGTTTGTATTATTGTTCTCAATAATAGTCCCTAGGATCTCAAAGACTACGGATTTAGAAACAATACATTTCATAGCTAGAACCAGATCATTTTTAAGCTTCTGATGACTGCTTAGGGTTAAGAAAGCATGGCATATATTTTATGTGCAGCATTACAAGTAGGAATTAAATAGAAAAATGTTGATGAGTTGAGAGAAATAGGGAACATCTTGTGCTAATTCACTCATATTTTCTTTGTCTCATTGGGCTTGATAAAGCTACAGTGAAGTCTTGATTGGAGAGTGCATATTACCTGGCAGGTTAACCTTTCTCTTCTACAGGATTTGGGTTCAAAAGATGATGACAAAACCACCACATGTCTAAAAACTGATCTTTTCAATTCTACTGTGTAAGCAGGTGGAGACTGCTATGCCTGTTAATTAACCCCTGAATCCCGTCAAGGTAATTGAAGCATAAACTTAAGATAAGATTTATATGGCAGATAAAGAATTTCAGAGCATGTTTCTCCCACCCTGTGCCCCCTCCTATCTCAGTTTGACAAAAAGCAGATTCCACAGCCTGAGCCCAGATTCACTGAGGGGAGTGAAGTGTACACTTTGAAATAAAATAAAGCATAACACCTCACACAATATTGTCAAATGTATATTTTATAGATGTCTGGTCTTATAGAATTTTCCTGCTCTCCTTGTGTGTATTTTTGTGCAGAGAAAGGATAAACGGATTCCACTGTCTTTTCTCATTTGGTTAAGCGTTGCAGTATTAGGCCAATGATAAGATATCAACTACTTTAACTTAGAAATTATCTTAGCTACAGACAATGATCTGTTTGGCTTTGTTCAAAATCAGCTCCAGGATGATCCTTCTTATATTTCCATTAACTATGAAATTAAATAGAGGAGGCAATTTTTAAAAGAGAAATATTACTTTTAGCCTGAAACCCTAAGTGTTGAGTTTCTGCCTGCAGTGGGTTTTTTTTCAATTAAATTATAAACCATGGGTAATAGAGATTTATAATGGGAGTGCTGATACAATCTTAACTATAGGGAAACCATCCGACATGCTCTATGCAGTATATGGATGGATTATTTGCATTAAATTATCTTTAGGAAATGCAAACAAAACAAAGAAAAATGTAACGCTTGTTGCATTATTAGCATAAAATTAAAGTCCTTGAATGCATAATTGTTTCATACCCAAAGCATTAACAGATTTTATTCTTAGAGTTCAAAGACCTCCTGATTAATATGCAAAATGGCCTCATTTTATAAGCAGGTTTTTTTTTCCCCTCTCAGAAAAGAGACAGTTCTTTGCTGGAGGAAAATACTGTGAAGTTTAGAAAACACTAACTAATATTGATATAAAAGCCCACACATTTATATAGCCAAAAAAAATAACTAGATGCTATTAGAATATTTATATTTCTTCAGTCTGTGTATGACTATAAATTGTATGTTTAACCAAATAATACCTAGCTGAGGAAGATTAAGTTTACAAAATAAAAAGGGAAAACAATGTCTTTCTCTAGAAAAGTTTACCTGTTTGTATAGTAATTTTTAAAAACTATTGAAAAGAAAGAAAATCCAATAGGAAGAGAAATTCTGGATCTAGTAGTATAAATTTAAATTATGTGACTCCAAATCTAATTTTACAAAGCAGGCTCCCTCCAATTTATATGGCCCCAGTCACCAAAGATTTGTAACAAGAAAACAATAATAATAAAGTTTAAATTGCACAATTTTTTAAAAAGCATGCCAACAAATAAATGATTCCCCAGAATTCTACTTTTTCTTGTTTTTCTAAATAAATATTAGAATATTTTAATCCCTGTAAGTGATTTACTGGGTCATTTTCTTTAATAAATTTCTTTCCAGTGTGGACAGTACAGAACAACTGATTTTTCTTCAGAATGTTTAAATAATTTATGCTCTTTGGAGTATTTGATTCATGTTGCACATCAAACTATAAACACCACAACACATTGTCAAGTTTGAAAAAATGTAATAATTTCTTTTGGCCAAGAAATAATGCTTCTAAAATAAAGATGTGAGGTCTTAAAATTCAGTGCAGTCCCAAATGTGTCTCACTCATTTGAACAATGGCACTTCAGTCTATGGGACTCACCCTCCAGCTGTAACACCAGGTTTACTACCTGATTTGGAATAATACTCTCTTAATATGCAGTATCCTTATGGCAAGTACTGATTATCTACCACGTGCCAGGCAGTGTGCTGGGCTTCCCAGCATTACCATTATCCCATTTGGGCCTCATATTTATATTTCACATTTATGTTCACCAACTATAACCTGCTACAGCTAGCTTTGAGATTATTCTATCTAACAGTGCGTTAAATTAGAATGTTCAGAGTATAAACTCATGCCAAACACACTAGGTAAAAAGTTACTCTTTTCAAAAACTTTTCTAGAGTTAGTGAAGAAAGGATAAACAATTCATCAATGTCTTTTTCAAGTCCTTAACGTGTAATTGATACTAAATAAGCAATTGAATATAAATGAATGGTTAGATGATATTAAACCATATTCCCGTTCTACTCAAAATTCATAAAATTCAGCAATATTTAAAAGTATGCTTTGAAATGGAAGGAATAGAGATATACTTAAAAACTCAACATTGCATGTGAAAGTGGTTTTACTTATTAAGTTGTCTTGTCAATAGGAGACTCTGCTATTGCCTCATTAAATAAGTATATACAGTGATTTATCATATGATAAAACGTCATTACACTTATGAGCCAACAAAAAAGCATGTTCCAAAAATGACTAGATGATTCAAAACTTGCTCAACTCAGAAAGGGCCTAGTACTCCAACATAATGGCTGAGATTAAAACTGTTTTTATATTTTTGCCAAGGAAAAAAACACCAGCCTTTTTGCTAACTCTACTAATTTTGCTAACCTAAAGGTTAAAATCAGCGCTGTTATTGCAGGAAAAAAAAAATCTTTCATTAGTTTTTGTATTTTTAAAGTTTTTAAATGGAATATAACAAAGTATTTCATTTATAAAGTACTTTACAGTTTACCAAGTGTTTTCATACAAACCATCTTCTTTTTAAGGGACATAAAAGAGGCTTCCCTGAGAAATTACTACCCACAGATCACTATCTGTGACAGTTCCATTGTATTTTTAGCTGGTTAAACCACATCTATAATATAGAATTCAATTCTGAGTGCCACATTTTCAGAGGGCCATTGACCAATTAGAGTGTAATGAAAAGCAAATGTCCAGGTGAATCGGAGAAGCTATAATTTTTGATAAATTATTCAAGCAACTTGGGAAGTGAAGAATAAGGAAAGGCATAATATCAGCTTTCAAATGTTCGAAGGGCTGTCATGGAGAGATGAGTATACTAATTCTGTGTTGCTCCAGAGGCCAGAACTAGGATAAAAAGCTGGGAGTAAAGGAAGGCAGATTCTGACTGAATGCAAGAAAGAACTTTTTATCCGCTTGTGCTGTCCAATAGTAATAACAGCTGCCTCATGAGGGCGGTACAAATCTCTGGAGGTTTTCAAGCAGAAGTTGGATGTCTATCAGAGTTATAATTTTTAAAAATTATTGTACCAACTGGAGAATTAGACTAAAAATCTCTAAGTTTCTAAGTCTCAGCTTCTACTTTTCTAGATAAAATGAAATACATAAATGCAGTACAAAATGAGATTTTTTGTATGCTTATTTCTCTAACAGTTAAATGTTTTCAATTACATTTTTAAAAATAAATATGAGTCTATGATACATAGAATTCTTACTTCCAACCAAAAATAGTCATTTGGTCATTTAAAACATCCAATGTATGAAACAAGAAGTACAACAACAGGCAACAGGCCCTGTATGTCCTATTCACACATAAATAATTGCAATCATAAGAAAACATCTTTTATTTTATTTGAGGAAGGCATACAAAATTGACTATGAGTAAGTATAAACTCAAGTATAATTTTATGAATGAAGAATAAAGGAAATTCTCTCTGCTCTCTAATATGCCAGAACAGAATGGAGCAGATATTCTCCTAGCAAGCTGTAACTATTGGACAACGATTGTGCACTTGGCTCCCTGAATCCTCCTTGATCATATATAAGACTAAAGAGCTAATACAATTCTCTTTCAAAGTACGTTTATAGACCTAGGTCCTAGTCCTGGTTTTGCTACCGGATGCATGGCCTTGGGTAAGTAACTTACTTCAGTATCACACTTAAAAAAAAAAAAGCAGTTGGCTTAAAGAATCATTTTAGTTCTTTCTGGTTCTAAGGTCTATTACTTCTGCAATATATGATATTCCACTTATGCAGTCAAGCACTGTTGACATTCAGGAACAAACTATGAACCTAAAAACAATTTTTAAAACCTGTAATTGTCATTTAAACCAATGGAAATAATATAAAGGAAAAAGAGATAAAGTTTAAGAGGACACATTGTGATCAGTTGGCATAATGATGGAAAGAAAATGCACTCTCATTGGATGATGACGGCTATAAAAGCTAAGCCCTGTTACCCTAAAGTCATAAACTTTGGAAGAAGTGGCAAGAAAAGGAGAGAACGGACAACAAAGAAGGAAAAAAAGCAAAAAAGAGGGGAGGGAAGAGAGGAAAGAAATCAATAAGCAGCCAATCTCTGCAATGGCAGGATTTTAAAAAAGCATCAGAAATGGTGAGAAAGAAAAATAGAGAGAGAGAGAGAGACAAGACAAATAGAGCTGAGAGAGCAAGAAGAAAAGAAAGGAACAAACACTTGCTGGAGCATGAAACAACAGGGTTCCCTCAGTAGAGGCTGAAGCCGAGGCTCTCTGGCCTCCACAGACCAGGAGAGGGCTTCCTCCCACCACGGCTGAGAGGAGTCCTGGTGAGAGTGACAGCCTTGACGCACTGAGCTTAGACTGTGTTCAACCCACTCTGCTGAGCAGATGAGTGTACAGCAACTTTAAAATGTTTTCATCTCTAGAATGTTTCCGAAAGAATCTTGTTAATTAAGGAACTGACCTTTGGATTGTGAGGAACCTCATTCATCCAAAGTTAACTGAGATGCCCCCTGGTACACAGAGTGAATTTATGGATATATATATATATATATATATATATATATATATATATATATATACATGGATGATTTATAAACAGCTATAAATAACTTCATACTTGAGGGCCTAGAACAAAGCTCTAGCCATAAAGAACTCAAATATATTCTTCTCTTCTCTCTATTCTCTTTTTACTTGGATTTCTTGGGAATTCACATTAGTGTGGGCTGACGATGTAAATCCAGCAGTGGCTTAATGAAAACCCCCAAGGGCACATAAAATAAACTCACAGTAGATTTTTCTCCATTTTTTTTCCTGTGTGTTATTTTCATAGAAATCTTTGTCTTTAGGAGAACTCTGAGCAAAAAGCTTAAAGTCATTCTCAGTCAACTGGCTACCTTAGCACCATGCAAATTTCCGATAATTATAGTAATAATTCTGGGAAACAGAAAGATTATAATAATAAAAATAAAAGCATGCCAAATTAGCTTATACTTAATTAGAAACACTGGAACATAAACTAAGAATGTGATCAATTGCTCTTTCCCTACAAAGAGTCAAAGGAATGTTTATCTTTTGGATGTGATGTGGGGTGGTATTTAGAAATACTAACTTACATGTCTTCTCCCCTGGCATTTTCTTGTATCCTTTCTTCAGCCCAAACAATTGAAGTCTCTTACTTCTCTGCAATATGGAATGGCCACTGAAACTAGACACAGGTAAACAAAAGAATTTGATTCTTAGACAACATGTTTTGAAAGTTTACTTTGAATTAAGAAAATCTAGATTTCTATGAGCTCCAAGCAGAAGTTTAAGCCATAAGTAATAGATTTGGAATTATTCACAGTCACATTTTAGCTTCTGTTATTTATATTAGGTATTAAACTTCATATCCATCAGGACTGGATTTGATGACATATGATAGAAAACTTCAAATGTGGCTTAAAGCCACAAAGGTATATTCTCTCACATAAAACACGTTCAGAAGGTAGCTCCTATTCTCTGTTCCACCTTCGCCCTCAGGCTCACCTCTTAACCCAAAATTGCCATTGGAGTTTCAGCCATCCCATCCACAGCCCAGGCGGTAGAAGGAAGGAAAAGGCAGCAGCTCCCAGTGAGTCAGTGCCTTCAAGAAGCCCTTCTGGAAACCACATATAGTACCTACCAATCTTCAAGGAAAGCTGCAAAATACAGTTTTATTCTAGGTAGCAATGTACCCAGATAAGAAATTACTTGGAAAATTACTAAGAAAGAACTACCAAGAAAGAAAGCTAGAATGGAAATTAGGTAAAAACTTGGTGATCTCCACCACCACTAGCTTTTCTCTCTCCAGAGGACATAATATTCTCTGGGCTAGGGATTAAAGGGGGTTTAGAGGAGATGTTTTGAGTGAGAGATAGCAAGCCTGGAGAAAAGTGGAACCAACCTGAAAGGACCAAGTGGGCAAAAGCAAAGGTGGTGTTCAGAAACCCTCCAGAGTGAGCCCAGGAACAGTCCAATGAGCCCCAGGGAACAATGTGGGAGCAGAATCAGTGCTCTCTCACTGTCCAGGTTCCATGCAAGTAAGAACCGTAGCTCATCAGTGCAGAGGAGCTGTGTTAATCATCTGCCCACTGGTTTCTGGCAAGAGCTTCCCAAGAAGTCAATGGTCTATTAATGCACCAGGAAAAAAAAACATGTGATCCTCTAGGCTCTGAGACTTGCCATAGTCTAGGTGGGCAATCTCCCTTACAATGGCTCAGCACATCCAGAGGACCACTGAAGCAGAAATTATGATACTAAACATCATGGCAGGTCCTGTGATCATAGGTTTTGTTTTGTTCTGTTTGGGTTTTTAAATACACATTCATATGTACACAAACCAGTCTTTCCATAATCCAGAGGGGAAGTTGAAATTCCTCTAGTAACACTATTTGTATTCATTTCACATAAATGAATATTTACTGAGCTTCCAATAAGCAACATTCTACCCTCAAAAACCTTTTATCTAGTCGTGGGGACAATAAAAGTACATTTGAAACTATAACATAAAGTACAGTATATACTAAGATAACGGAAGGGAGAAGGAGGAGAGGAAAAGGAAAGAATTAACCTCAATTCAGTTCTTATTATGTATCTCACACTGTGCTAGGTGTATTTGTACATTATTTAATCCAGTGGCAAGTCTAAGTGGTATTATTCTCACTTTACGTATGAGACAACTGAAGTTTGCTATAAGAATTTAGACCAGAGAACAGCTACTGATCCCAGAATGGGGATCAAACTCTTTATAGAGGAAAAAGTTTTGGAAACAGAAAAAAATGTCAACAGATAGTTGACAGAAAAATTGACAAGAGGAAAGGACATTTCAGGGAGAAGCATGAACCTAAGTATATGCAGAAAAAAAATGAGTATTTATGCAGTTTAGCTAGGGCAAAGATATCCTAGAGGATGAGTGGAAGATAAATCCAGAAATAATGGATTGTAATCAAATTGATAAGGCATTTGAAAATAGCAGAGTGAAGAGTTTATAACTAATCCAGTAGGAAATAGGAGTGATATGGTTATTTGAGGAAGATTTATCTAGTTCAGGTCTACCAATCCTTATCCACAATTCCAAAGTCCAAAAGTTCTAAAAATTAAAAATATGGGTTAATAATGTATTTGGAGACAAAAGCCAATCTGATCTGAACACATTGGGTATTAAAGTTTAGCATGAACAATGAATCACCATTTATTTATTTATACCAATTATATCATTATTTATAGTACTGAATGTATTTATACATTTCACTGAAGAAATAACAATATTTGATTACAGAATGCTGCCCCAGTCTCCATTACGGAGATTTTGTAATATACGGTATTTTCTCCATATTACCTTTCTAAAATTCCAAGAATTAACAAGAAAATGCATTCTAAAATATATCTTTAAAAATTAATTAATTAATTAAAGTAAAATATGTCCAACCGCAGGAGTTTAGTATGAGATATTATTAACTAGCAATGTATAGGATGGGACAGCGAGGAACAGAGGTGAGAAGAGTAGTTTGGACACTTCCAATAGTCCTGGCTAGAAGAAACAAGTAAAGTATGGTGGCCGAGAGAACGGAAAAGATGGGTGAATGTAAGAATCACTGAGAACTAGATTTGGCAGCTAATTGGATGCAAGGGAATGAGAAAGTAGTCAAAGGAAAATCCTGGAAGCCTAGTGATAGTTTCAATAACAATATCAACAACAACAAAAATGGAATTGTTAATGAGTTTGTTCTAATCATATTGGATTTAAGGTGTTGGAAGAACATCTAAGTTGTGATGTCAGGCAGAGTTAGAAACAGGTGTTTTAGAATTCAGGCGAGAGATCAGTACCTGAGGTGTAAATCTGAGACTCAGCCACATAGAGGGGATAATGAAATGTATGGAAAAGGATGAAATTCCCAAGAAGTAAACAAGTGAAAAAATACATGCTTAGGATTTGGGGAAATCACTAGCACTTTACAATATAGTTCTTTTAGTTGCGTGAAACGTCTATTGCTGCAGATTAGCAGAGGCTAATCATCTCTTGATGGAGAAGCAGCATTGTCGGACATATCAGAAACGTACCAGGTTCATACAGGAAGGAGCACAATTCCAGAATTCCCTCCTAATAACACTTCAGGGCATCTGTTACCAACAAAGAACTGAGCAAACATCATTTTGAGATGCCCCAAAGCAGATGAGTTCACTTTTTTGTAAAATCAATATATGTCCTTGAGTCTACATTTTTTATACTCCCAGGCTAGTAGAAATGTAGCTTTCTGTGGAGTCTGTTATTGCGGCCAGTTCTGTCTCAAGAGGGGCCATTCAGGCCAAGGTAAACTACAGTTTGTCAAGTTGTTAACTTATTTGAAAATGGTACCTTTCTTCCCAATGCTGCTACAGATTCAAATCAGTATTTAATGTCTTGTAGCAGTGAAAACATGGTAGGAAGAGACTGCAATGAGTTAAGCAGATATGAACAGAAAGCCACATTCCTCACCTCTAAAAGCATAGCTACAGATAGGATAGTCCTCGAGAGGTGTGATGGCTAATCTTGTGTGTCAGCTTGCCACATTGTCCAGAGATGTGGTTAAACATTATTCTGGATGTTTCTGCGAGGATGTTTTGGGGTGAGATTGCATTTAAATTTGCAGGCTTTATGGTAGATTGCCCTCCATAATGTGGGTGAACTTCATACAATCAGTTGAAAACATGAACAAAAGACTGACCTCCCCTGAGCAAGAGGTCACTCCTCCAGCCTTGGCCTCCAGACTTGAACTGCAGCACTGACTCTTTCCTGGGTCTCTTGTCTGACAGCTCTGTGACTTGAACTACAACATGGGCTCTTCCTGAGCCTACTGGCCCACTCCACAAATTTTGGATTTGCCAGTCTCTGTAATCATTTGAGTCATTTCCTTAAAATAAATAAATATCCTATTGGTTCTATTTCTCTGGAGAACCCTGACTTCTATAAGAGGGATAGAAGGAATAAAGCTATATAACATCAGGTGCAACCTAAATGCCCATCAACAGATGAATGGGTAAAGGAGATGTGGCACATATATACAATGGGATGTTAGCCATAAAAAAGAATGAAATTGCGTTATTTGTAGTGAGGTGGATGGACCTAGAGACTGTCACACAGAGTGAAGTAAGCCAGAAAGAGAAAAATAAATACCATATGCTAACTCATATATATGGAATCTAAAAAAATGGTACTGATGAACCCAGTGACAGGGCAAGGATAAAGATGCAGATGTAGAGAACGGACTTGAGGTCACAGAGTTGGCCGGGGGGTGGGGGGGGGGGGGGTGGCGAAGGGGAAGCTGGGACGAAGTGACAGAGTAACATTGACATATATACACTACAAAATGTAAAAGAGCTAGCCAGTGGGAAGTTGCTGCATAACATAGGGAAATCAACTCGATGATGGGTGATGACTTAGAGGCCTGAAATAGGGAGGGTGGAAAGGAGTTGCAGGAAGGAGGGGATATGGGGATATATGTATAAATACAGCTGATTTACTTTGGTGTACCTCAATTGCTTTACACTGGCACAACAGTGTAAAGCAATTATATTCCAAAAAAGAGCTTAAAAATACTATAAAAAATAAAGTAAAATGTAGTTTTGCAGAATTATAGTACAATTCTGTTGAATTAAAAACAAACAAGCAAACAAACAAAAATCAGGTGATCTGAAGAAATTGGAGAAATTGAAATCTGTGATCCAGGTTGTTTGGAAAGAACCAATCTAGTCAAAAATCAAATGGTGAAAAGCTAACTGATTGGGGCATTAGACTGGTTAAAATGATAAACTGTTCAAAAATAAAAATGCCACTCTCCAACTTTATTTCTTGATAATTTTTATACATCATTGACAGTTTTGCAACCTTTAAACATTTTTTTCTTTTTCACAAGATGAGGGATTTGCTCCTACTTTTAATTTTTTTATTTCAAATTCATTTTCCTGCCCAATCAAATTCAGACTTTTGTGCAGCAAGTGACAAATGAGTCAGCTATCCTATGACAATTCCAAAATTTCAACAACATCTCTCTATATAGCTGGACTTGTACAATTATTTAAATGTTACGTTTTCCCTTTTGTTTAAAAATAAGTGGAAAACAGCAAATTAAAGGGCCGTAATGCTAACAAGCCAAGGTCTCATAAAGTTAGGACAATTGTGACAGGAGAGAGATCATATGGCATGCAAAGAAAGGTGGATGTACAGCTTCTGTCAAGCAATCATTAATCTTTACTCACCTGAGTGTTAATTATGAGACAGAACAAAATTAAGAATATATAAGAAATGCTACAAATATATGACCAAATATTGTTTGATAGACAAAGGTAATTAGGAATTTCATAATATTTTTAGCTTTTCGGGACTGGGATGCCCCTTACAACATGTATATCTATTGTTCAACTTTTCACATTCGACCTCCTCACATATTTTACGAACATAGATATGTTGACAGGATAGTGCTTCTCAAACTTCAGTGTGCACACAAATCACCTCGGGATCTTGTTAAAATGTAGACTCTAGGTCCATAGGTCTGAGGTAATGCATGAGACTGTGTCCCGTGAACCATACCTTGAGTGGCATGGTTACAAGAGACTCACACTCAAAGCTACATACAAATCTTGCAAAACTTACTCCATCCATGGTTCACCAAAATTACCACTTGATGAAAAACTAGTAATTGATATTACTCAATCGAAACAATTAACTTTAAACCAATATTTTTATCCAACTTGTTTTTGGAAAAATTATTTTAAATTATTTCATTTGCTGCCAAAACTTCCATTTGTTAACTTGCTGTTGGCTCGCAACTTGGCCCCCATACACGGAGGGTGAGGAGAGACCCAAGAAAGAGGCAGATCACTCCAGATTGGTAAGTGGTGGTTTTAATAAGCAAGTGAACTTACAGACGATGCTTGTGTTGGATGGCCATAATGTGAGTAGATCTCTGCACCCCACCAGAATCTTAAAGGTTTATATAGAGGCCTTAACTGTGTCCAGTCATATATTCAGTCCAGGTGCTCTCAACCACACCTTACTGTCTCAAGGCTGCCTCCCTGAATGGCTCCTAGTGTGGGAACGGTGGGCAGAACACACATTCCAAGGAGAGGGGAGGGGTAAGAATCTGCTCTGATTGCTCAGGTCTTGCTCTTGGGTCAACTGTCTGTTCACATCCTCTCAAGGATATCCTCCAGTGCTAGTTGAATTCATTTTTTAAAATCCTTTTTTCCAATAGAATTATAATGGCAGCAAAGAAGAGGCAAGGAAATATAATGACTTTCTCTAACATATCTCTCAAATAGGCTCCTTCCTCAGATTTCCATAATTCATAAGTCAACGGTACCATCATTCACTCAGCTACTAAGGACAAAAACCTAAACATCATTTTCCATTTCTTTCTCCTTCATCTTCTTCTCGTACATCCAATCTGGCATTGAGTCTGCTCAGCTCTATCTCCAAAAATGTATTTAATATCCGACCAGTTTTCTCCAATGCCATCACAGCCAAACCACGGTCGTCCCTCAGCTGGACCACTGCGACGCTCCTAACTGGCCTTCTTTCTGCCATTACTGCTCTCCTATTGCTCATTTGCTCTGTAACAGCCAGATGATCTTATTAAAGTGTAAATCAGATATCACACCTGTTTCCAGTGCAATGAATTCCCACTGCCGTTAGCAAAACAAAACAAAAAATGGCTTATGTTTGGTTTTAAGACTCAACGGGATCAGGCTCCTACATCTGTCTCTCTCCAAACTTATCACTGTGCATGTATATTGTAGATGTCACCCCATACATCATTCTTTCCCATATAGGTCACTCTTGTTCTTGTATTTCAGACAAGCCAAGCTCCCTCAGGCCTCACCTCTTTTACACTTATTGTGCCTGCTGCCTGGAATTCCTGCTGCTTCCTTTTCCTGTGGTTGGGCCCTTTCAACCAGCTATTGGTTCCAATGTCATCCCCTTACAGAAGATTTCCCTAACTACTTTGCTTAAAATAACCTACCCTTCTTCATGTAACTTACAATTTTGTCTGAACCAAACTTTAGGAGTCGAGAAATTGCTATTCATGTCAACGATTTAAGAATTATCTTCAATATTTTTATTTACCAAAAATATTGTAATAACTGGCATTTTTAAAGCCAAGCCTACTTTTATAGGGGAAGAAATACAGACATATGATATGCATGAAAGTAACTGTATAGCTTAACGAATTATTATAAAGGAAGTGTCTAAGAAACAGCACCCTGGTCGGGAAGTAGAACATAGCCATTCCCTGCTCCTCCCATCAAAAAAAACCCTTTCCAACCACAACCCCAACCTTTCACCCTATGGGTAACTGTCATCCTGACTTTATTATAGCAACTTCTTTGCTTGTCTTTTAGTTTCAGCACTAAAAGTATGCATGTGGAGAACGCATCCATAATTTGTCATTTTGCTTGCTTTTGAACTTTTATAACCGTATGGTGTATATTCTTTTGTGTTTACTTCATTTGTTCAGTATTGCTTTTTAAAGATGAATCCATGTTGCTCAATATGGCTATAGTTCCCTCATTTAGTTAGCTGTGTAGCATTTCATTGCATGAACATACCACAATTTACTTGTCCATTCTATGTTGATGGGTGTTTGGGTTGCTTCCTTTGGGCTATTAAGAATAAAATTGTTATGAACATTCTTGTATAGGTAACCTCACACATACATGCACACATTTCTGTAAGGTATATGCCTAGAAGCAGAAATGCTGGGTTATAAGGTATGGAACTGTCAGTTTTTCTAGATGATGCCAAACTGCTTGTTCAAAGCATTTGGGTCGATTTATACTCCTGCCAATGGTGTATCAGTGTTGCCATTCCTCTACTTCTTTGTCAACTCTTGCTATTACCCATCTTTCAAATTTTAGGTATTCTAGTGGGTGGCTAGTGGTGTCATTGTGGTTTTCTCCTGATTGCTAATGAGGTATTATTTCATCCATGAAATCATGAAGTTGACACATACAAATGAAGTGATATGTACGAGATCAGGCTCAAGCAGGTCCTGAAGGCACATGTAAGCTGCATGATCAAGTGGCTCAGATGCCTGTAGCAACTCCTCCTGCACAGCTGCTTCTTCCTCAGTCCACACCTGTGCTGTCATGGGGATACCCATAACTTAACTACTGAGGAGGAAAGAACTCAGGCCTGGTATAGGGACGGTTCTTCACAATATGCTTCGGCAACTATCACTGCAATCTAGAGTTTCTGCAAGGTGGTGAAGAGAAATTTCCTCAGTGGGTACAACTTTAAGCAGCAATTCTGGTTGTCTACTTACCTAGGTAAAGAGATGTCCACAGGTGTGGATCTACAGCATTTCATGCGCAGTGGCTAATAGGTTGACCAGGTAGTCAGGGACTTTGAAAGAAAAAGATCAGAAGCCTAATGACAAGGAAATCTGGAGCAGGAGTATGTGAATGGACCTCTCAGGATGAGCACAAAATATGAGGATATCCATGTCCTACATGATGTTTATAGGGCAACCACTGCGGTAAACATCTGCCTTGAGCTAATGGACAAGATGACTTATCCTCTTTCCCTAGCGTCCCAGTGCTTGCTCAGCAGGCTCATGTACAAAGTAACTACGGCAGCAGGGATGCAGGTTACACGTGGATTCAGAAACATGAAATTCTTCTCACCAATACTGATCTTATTATTGTCACTGCTGAGTGCCTAAACTGCTAAGAACAGAGACCAATCCTGAGGCACCAGTAGGGCCTCACTTCCTGGGAGACACCAGCCACCTGAGAGTTAATTACATTGGATCCCTTCTCTAGTGGAAGGGCCAGCAATTGTTCTCATGAAAATATGTATCCTGGATATGAATGCTAAGGCTCTTCCTATAAGACTACCAACACTAATCTTACAGACATGGGTATCTCTCACAACATAAATTCTGAAAGAGAAGTTCATTTCACAATGAAAGAACTGCAGCAATGGGCTCAGAACTATGAAATTCGCAGGTCTTTCCATGTACCAAATCACCCAGAAGCAGCTGGCTTGATACAATAATATAATGAACTACTAAGACTTTGAACCAGTGCCAATATATGATGTTATTTCTCCCACTACCAGGATACATGGGCAAGGAATCACAGAATAAAAATAGGATGGATTTCTCTCAGTATTATGTTTAATAACCCACTCACAGAATTTTTATTCCCATCCCTATAAACGGGCTAAGCTGATTTGGTGGTCTTAGTTCCCATGGGGGAAGAAAAATGTTTCTACCAGGGCACACAAAATGGTTCAATATATTCAGTTGAGATTGACACCTGACTATATTAGGCTCCTTATGACACTAAAAAACAAGCAAAGAAAGAGGTTCCTATAACGGCTGGGGTGGTTGATCCACATTATTACGGGGGATTGATTCACAATGGGGTCAATAAGAACTATGTCAGGAGCCCAGGACTTCTCTGGGTTGCCTCTTAATATTCTCTTATTCAAGAGCAAAAGTTACCAACCAACCAACTCCTAAGGGACTCAGACCTTCCAGATGAAGCTTTGGCCATCCGACTAGGTAAAGAGCCTTGACCAGCTAAAGTGCTGGCCAGGAGCAAAGAAAAATGGGATAGAGGAAGAAGTCATAAGTATCAACTACAGCTTCATGGCCAGTGATAGAAACAAGTACTTAAGCAATTTACTTCATTGTTTGTTCTGTATAATTTTGTGTATATTAACTATTTTTTCCTTCCCCCATCCCCTATAAAGTTATTTAAGAAATGTTGGTGGTCGTGCACTTGACAGTTTAATCATCCAGGTGGGATTGTGACTGAACCAGAATAATTACCACCACTAAAGATAACAGTAACTGATGGAACTTTACGTCTCTCCTTTTGGGGGAGTTGTAGTTGTACGTGTTGGCAGTAGCTGCAGTGGCAGCAGGGGTGGAGTGATTCTGAACTCCAACAGACCACAGATAGTAACCATCAACAATCTTAGCTCTGGTCCAGGCAGTACCATCTGAGCAGATTTAGGATCAATTACAACAGTCTCCAGCAGCGCAGCGGTGGGTACAGGCTCCTAGCAGTTTTTGAACTCTGAGAATATCACCCTGCCATAGAACAACCTAACTACATTTACCAGTGCTCCAGGAAAAAAATCATCAACACCCTAGAATGAGATAAAATAAACCAAAAATCCCCTCTCATTAATGGAGCCCCACAGAATGATCAATAGGTAGGTCTAATTTAATTACAAGAGTATCTGGAAATGAGACAATCAGATGGAACTGCCACAGTCACAGAGCAGCACTGTCAAGTAGCACTACTAGGCATGCTGCAATGTCTCCTTAATTATCTGTCCCATCAGTTATAATTTATAATGACATCACTGTACTTCACAGATTACAGTGAGAGAGATTTGCCTGGCCTTTCTTCCATCACTTGGCCCCTTATTTTAGAAGCACAGGTGGCTTCATGAACACAAATATCCTTTCTCAAACATAAATGCCTGTCTATACTTTTGGTACAGATTTTAATACAAGCTTTCATTTTATGGCTTCTTTCCTTATGTCATGATAAATATATTTTAAGATTACTGGACTTTAACAAATTTCATCAGAAGTAAAAAAGAGTAACTCCATATAATCTCCTCCTTCTGGTAAGCCAAGTTCATTTTGTGTAAAACACTTCTTCCCCTGTAAAACTAAAATGTAAATTTTTCAAAAAAGAATTTGATTTTAAATTGACTCTCCAGTCCTACAACTAGTAAGTACCATGCTATTCTGGGACCCCAAAGAAAGCAATTGTAAATCAAGTTCTATAGAACTTCATCGGTTTGTATTTAAACTAACCATTTATCCAATTCCACAAAGAAATCAGTGTTTTATTTTTCTTAACATTCGACTTAAAACATTAGACAGAATAAGCTGAACGGGGGAAAATCATTGTCAAATGCTAAAAATGTAAACATGAAAAAAGTAAACATGAAAACAAATCTCTTTTTAAAAATTCATTTAATTACAAGAAAATTAACCAGAAAATTGCACAGTTCCAAACAAATCCTCTGTATAAACACAAGGGCTCATTTACCATCATCTTTTTATATTTATCTCTCAAACAACATCCCATCTATTGAACCCAGCCTTCACTGGCAAAATTAGAATACATGGGTATTTTTACTGTTTAATATTCCATAAAGAGGATTGGCTTTTGTCCTGAAGTTATGATGGTGTCTGTCATTTTGCTTGACAGAAACTCTAAAATTGTTCCCTTATGAGTATTTCAATTAGCCACTCTCAAAATCCAATGCAAAAAACAAAAACAAAACAAAACAAAAAAAGCCACAGTTGTTTCAGTAAAAGATTCCTGTCTTCCACTTCATTTTACCAGCCTAAGTACAAATTCGGAGAAAAGCTTCTTAAGTCCTGCAGTTTCAAACTCCTTTTGTAACTCATCCAACGATGAATACTCTTTGACTTCAAATGCCAGAAACCTGCATTATACAAGAGAAACTCGTGAATATGCCTAAATTTGTCAGAGTATAATTATCGATTCAGTTGCTTTTCCATCTGCAATAGTACTAAATTATACCTTTTGTGTTCTGTCTGTACTTTTGTTTCAAAGAGTACACTAATCATTTTCTCTCTGCATTTCTTTCCACTTGAGTCCACATCGACTTTGCAGGTTTTCTGAAGAATCAGGTACTCCTAAATGATAAATCAGTATGTTAAATACATATCTTACTCTGAATCTCAAAGTTCTAGTTTTAAAGGAGTCATAAACCTCAGGCTTATGTTCACATTTACAGAGTACTCGCTTTTTGAATCAAGCAGTAAGAGAGTTACCCAGTGTTTTTACAAACTTGGAAAGCCTAACAGTCTGGTGAATGCTGGAGTCAAACTACATAGGCTTAAATCTAGACTAGATAGCCAGCAGATCTGATTCTGGGGTTAGTTACCTAAACCCTCAGTGCCTCAGTGACCTACTCCATAATATGGTACTCATAACACCTACGTTATGGGGAAGTTGTGATGATTAAATGAGTTAATACATATAAAGCACTTCGAGGAGTGCCTGGCACAACAGTGCTTGATACAGTGCCAGCTACTGTCATTATCATCACTACTTCAAGGTCAGAGTAAAGTTAGCAGGCACACAGTACCAAACATTCCAAATTGATGGCATCTATAAATATGTACCTGTAATTCTCAATCCTGATATACAATGTTATAAAAATCTAATAGAGATATGGACATTAAATGGCATTTTAGGGACAGCTAATAAAAAAGAAAGAACTCTTTAAAAAGTACTCTACCTTAACAGAGGTCTAGGCATATGATTAAATACATGTTAATTGATTGATGGATCCAATCTGAGTAATAACAGCTGCAAAACAGCTGCACTTAGCTTAATATGCCCAAGCTGGCTTAAAGAAAAATCTGAGCCTTTTGGGGAAATATGAGCAAAGAAATTAATTTGTATTCATTTTGTCAGTCAGTATTTTACCCCAAAGGATCAAGCTTTATAGATATACTATAAATCACCTTACAATACGTGGTTCCTTGGTCAGACCCCAACCCAAGATCTACAGTAAATCTGAAAATTTGTTGTAGCTATACACTATACCCCAGCACTACTCTGGTCAACTGAAGTTATTAATCAACAAGTTGTGTGATAAGAGCCCATCATGAAAAAACTAGGTAGTCATCCTACAAATCTTTAAGATGATAGGTTACGCAAGATACATCTGTTTTAAGTAAATTCCATTGTAATTATCCTTGACCCAACCCACCTGAAAGCATAATACCTATTAAGTGATTTGTAGCTCTTTTAAGATGTAAAATATAATAAGCAGCTTTCCTTGTCTGGTCCCACATAAAGCAGGTTAGATGAGTTTAGAATAAGAACTTGAAAAATATGAAGATGATGATTTTGAAAGCAGCTGCTGAGATAAGTCAGGTGGAAAGCAAAAGTTAGGGAGGAGGTGACAAGCTGACAGCCCTAACAATTCAACTTCCACTCACACTGAATCCTGGTTAGGAGGGACCGGCTCCTCTTTCCAGGTATTATATCAATAGATACCAAATTCAAGTGTCAGAATGTATCTTTAACTGCCAAAAAGTTAAAATTTTTAAAGGCTACCCACAAATATACACTTTGCTGTATGCCTAACTAAGGAAAGAAATATAAATATGCACAAACTTTCAGTGCAAATTTATAAAGTTTAGGCTCAAAGCTAATTACAAAACCAAACACTCACGTACCACAGTGATTTTTTAAAAAAACCTATCACTTTCATTAAGTGGCATGATTTTTAAAACATAATATTCTACTTATTCTTCAAGCTTTACAAGTCTGTAGTTGTAATTAGAAGTTAAAGATAGTATTTAAAAAGAAAATAAAGATCCATTAACATGGTAAGAGTGAAAGCAGAAACATCCTAATGATTAATCTGTCCCTCTGCTACAAAACACCCTTATAGACACAACATTTTAGCAGAAAATAGCCAAATTCATATTCAACATTAAACTTTTTGGCACCTTAATGTTGTTTCTGTCTCCCTGCAGTAAAATCAGTATTATTTTACCCATGAACATCAGTCTTCCTGTCAGCCTTAAATCGGAAGCCCACTTCTCCACAGTTTTGACATATTTAGTCTTTGCTCTCATGTGATCTAAATGCAAAAGAGCCATCCACAATCCATCATCCACAGTCGTGCTTGCTGCAGAAGTGCACTTTTCACTGCCACCTCCAGGTTCCAGTCGCTTGAGGATGTGCCTGAGGTTTTGCTGAATCCAGAGAACCAGCTCATGAACCATAGGTTCCGACAAAAGGGTCTCTGCTTGCTCCAGTAACTTCTCTTTCACAATCTCACACTGGGCCCGGGTCAGGTATTCGGAGTTAACCACAACACCAGGCAGACATGACGGGTAACTGACTGGTAAATGGAACACCAATTGTAAGGGTATATCCGCATCCATAAATCCTTCAGCTTTTGTGAGAATTCTGAACACAGTCCCATCTGTCTCTGGAAAGGATCCAAAAATAATGATTAGCTGTACCTAATTCAATTTGCATGGAACACTAACAAGTTAAAATTTTTGTTTCAAGTGTCAATTTATTTTTCACATGCAAGCTAAGTTATTTTATGAAGAGACATATCACACTAAGAAAGCCATGACTTACAGACTCATTGAATTTTCAGCCATACATATATATATATTCATAGAGTCAGGCTCACCGGCAGCCAGGTTTTCACTGGCATTTACAATAGCTATTATCCCATTTAAGGTTACCAGAAAGGTTTCTCATCATATGACTTTTTTTCTACCCAGAATTAGTTGATAATTTGGAAATTCCTAATAAACTCATATGAACATTCAAAGAAACAGTATTGTGTATTTATAAAATCAGTAATTAGTTGAAAAGTTATACACGAAATCCAGTGAAAGTCATGTTGCATTGAGTCTGAGTCAAAGCAGACCCTGGAGCCCATGTGGTTGTACGGGTGCAGAGAAAACCATGACTGTGCACACACAGGAACTGCCTGGACCCGCTCTCTCTCACTTCAAATACATTAGTATCAGTGTAACATGAAGGCAGCGAGAGGAAGTAAAATTGGGCAGACATCAGTTCAGCCGTTTCTGGCTCCACAAGGAGGAGGGGGAAAGGGGAAAGCACACACAGGATACGAGATGAAACACTCTGCTCTCTCTCAGATTTGCTCCACTTCACCCCTCTGATGTGTTCCACACCACTTCACCCCACTTTTCAAAAGTTGATAAAAAGTCAGGCTGATTCATTCTGCAGGGGGCAGAAGCACACAAGATCAGAAGAGCAGAGTAGAACAGAACTGGGTGCCGACAAAGCTCTTTGAAGCTGACTTGCCTCTGTCTACCCTACTTCTTTCTCCAAGGCCCTTGTTTCATTCTCCGTCACAAGACAGGCAGTCTGAGCGTTCTCATTTTCCTACCGGATTGCTGCTCAACAGCCTCAACAACGGAAACCTGAATGCATTCCCATTGTAAAGAACCTAACAGAACATGAAAATGGCTCTCTAGCCATCCGATTCCATTTATACAGAAGCCACTGTTACAGACATTGATTCATACAGGACCAAACGCATCCATTACACAAGGTTTTCTCTTTAATAGAATCTTCAGTACCAGCTGCAAAAGCACTGCTGATTTAGGACACCACCCCGAGACCCAGGCAGTAACCATTATAAAGATCATATTAAAATGATATAACTTAAATTTGTATTATGTAAGTAAAATGTATGCTGCATAAAGGAAGATTTTCCAAACAACTTAGTACATTCCTCTAAAATTCATCACAGTTTCTCAAAAACTTCCTTCTATCCTGTTACGTATCCTTTTTAAAAAGTATTTTATTATTAAAGTAGGCTCCCTAGATGTCAATTAGATCATTGAATTTCACTAGGTAAAATGGGCATTATAAATAGACCTACAGACAACACGGAACCACTAGGCTAAATAAACCCTCCAGAAATCATCTAGAGGATCCACTTTCCCTCTCAAGGGGGAGATATAACTTTTAAAGCTCTTCACTCATCATTCAACAGACATTCGCTAGGCCCAAGGCACTCTAGTAGTCCGAGAGAAAACAATGGGTAAGACACAGATCCTGTCATCTGAAGTCAATCCAGTTTCGTAACATGAAAGAGGGGACAGAGTCAAAGCGGTCTTCCTCAACTTCTCTTATACGCCTAAAAATGTCTTTACTCATAAACATACATACACAGAATTCCTATAAACCTGTATTTTATATATATTTTATCTCCATGGAGACAACTCTCCATAGAAATGGCATTTTTGAATGTTTTCTGAGCAAAGGGTACAGCCCTGCTGACAACTTGACTATAGCCACTAGTGAAACTGATTTCAGACTTCTGACCTCCAGAAGTGTAAGAGAATAAATACGTGCTGTTTTAAGACACATTTGTGGTTGTTACAGCAGCCGCATGAAACCAACACAGTATCTATGCCCACAAAGCAAGCTTTTCGCCTCAAGCAAGACTCCCTCTCTCACTACGTCTGCATCTCTATTCCTGCCCTGCCACTAGGTTCATCAGTACCACTTTTCTAGATTCCACATATATGCGTTACCATATGGTATTTGTTTTTCTCTTTCTGACTTACCTCACTCTGAATGACAGTCTGTAGGTCCATCCACCTCACAACAAAAAACTCAACTTCATTCTTCTTTATGGCCAAGTAATATTCCATTGTATATGTGTGCCACATCTTCTTTATCCATTCACCTGTCGATGGACATTTAGGTTGCTTCCATGTCCTGTCAGTGAACTAACTGACAAACAGGCAGTCCAAGGAGAAAGTCTTAAAAGGCTATTGAGCTGGCTAATCAAATTCTTACCAACTTTCATTCTTCTCTCAGTAATTTTCTGGCCCTAGTCAGCAAATAGAAAAGCAATGGGAGAAAATCCTGACTTTTGCCTTAGAAAACTGTGAATTTATTAGTTCCATGCTTAGAAGGAAAACTAATTTTTATCAAGAATTGCGAAGGATTAACAACCTTCCTACTTGGTCTTCTCTGTGACTCCCTCTGCATCTACACACACACACACACACACACACACACACACAGGAGTTGCAAACTTAAATTATACAAAATTACACATATCTGTAAGAGAATGAAAGTCCCAATAATATACCCTATTCTGCTGATATTTAATGCAGTAATAAAATCACACATTCTTTTAAAAACTTATTTTTTCCCTAAAACTCTAGAAGTATGTATATTACCCTTCCATTTCTCATCTGCCTTGGTTTGTGCATGCAATTAAACTGGCTCTTTTTTGCCTCGGAATTTTTCATGTTATCACATGTACTGTCAGTCTGATTTTGGGGGGTTTTCCCCACAAAAGAGGAAAACAAGGTTGTCCCAAGGTACTTTAAGTTTATTAACAGCTTAGAAACAGAGTGATTAACAGAAGAATAATGGTGTTCTACATCTAATGCTAATCTCCGGCCTTGCCTGGCACCAAAAAACTCATCAGTAAGTTTAACTCACAAACTCATCATTCTTAATAAACATTTATGCCCTAGAAAACTTATGCCTGCCTTAGAAATATAATATTTTGGTAAGTTCCAAGACTATTTTCATCTATTCTAAAGATTCTACCAAAAGATGTAAGTCTCGGCTCTGGTTGCAGATTGCATACATAGTCCCTAGTTTGGGTTTTTTTTTTTTTTGTAAGTCATTGTGCCTTAAAATAAGTACATTGATTTCATAACTAAAATAGGGGTTTCAAACCTTATTCTTTCTTATAAGTATATGAAAGAAATTACGCTCCCAACCACACTCCAAACAACAGAAATTCAAACTAGAGAAACTGAACTGAACCCCAAATTCCACACTGTTATTTTTAAGACTTCACCGTACTTCACAATCACACTCAACAGAAACTCAATAATGCTGTCCAATAACAGAAGATAGTGGAAAATGTAAACAAAATTTAAGAGAATGAGTTATTCAAGATTCATTTAGAACCCACTAAGAAATCATTTATATACCATATACAACTGACTTTCCCTATACTTGCTTTTCCTTTTCTTTTTTCTTTTATTTTTTTTTGCAGTATTTACATGTCCTCAGGGAAGATTTTGTTCAGAAACCCACTAAAAAGTCCCCAACACCCTATCTTACTTCATTGCACAGGATTTTTTTTCCTCTTGTTCCCAGGCGGCTCCCCACAAGTATACACCCACCAGTGCCTCTTTTTATGCTACAGCTGGATTTTTAAATATGTTTAAAATGTGGTTACAGAAAACACAAAAAACAAAACTAAAAATACATGAAGCTAAAAGTGGCAATCCCACCCTTTAGAAGTGAAGTTCAAGGCTGAATTGGTTTTAGAGGTGACCTCAGCACCGACAAACAGCAGGGAACAGGGCTGAGCAGATTTAGAGGAGTCAGTGGGTGACAGTCATGATTCATTTTGCAAGACGGCCCAATCCAATCTGAACATTAGTGTTAGCAGAATACAAAAAGTTACTTGGAAGCTACTGTGCAAACACATTATACGCTACTGAGTCTTTACACCTCCCATTTTACAACCTTTTTATCTGTAAGATGATTTCCTGAAACACAACTGCACATATAATGAGCACTGACAATGGCAATATAATCTCTGTGACCTTCAATTACCTCATCAGGAAAATGGACATCTATAACAATACCAATCCTATATACCTCACAGGTACCTACACAGGCGCGCACACACACTCCTCTTCAGAAATATTCTGAGCCTAAGTTGGACCACACCCATTTCTTTGCTCTGGGTGCTCTTCTTGCTCTCTTTTTCTGGAAAAGTGTTATCCTTGCTTTCTAAGAACTGTTTTCCTGATGCAATGGCCCCACCTCTATTAAGAAGCATGATGCATTGCAAGAGTCCATATACTCTGGAGCCTGGTGGTTACTCAACCAGCCTGAGTAACCTGTTATCTTCTCTATAAAATAAAGTTAAGAATACCCCTCATCAAGTAAGATGCATTTAAAGTATCAGGTATATGGTAGGTGACCCCATTAAACCTGGTACCTTGCCTGCCTGCACCCCTAGTACGATCTACCTACAGCCCTCCCTAGTAGACAGGAGTAAGGGCTTACATAATTTGCACCCACAAGAGACAGTTACACCTGATGCCTCTATGAACTTCCTACAACAATGGCAAAGAGGCCACAGTGTATGCAAGTCCCCTGAAATTCTCAGCACAGATTACTCCAGCTAAAAGAATCCAATTATTCAGACTCTTCAATCTTATGACCTTAATAGATGACCCTTGGATTGGCAGCCTGGCCCTTCCTGGGCGATCTCATACCAGAAGTGCAAACCTACCCAATGTTAACCAATTCCAGTGGCAACAAGAAGCTTATTTGAGGGGAAGGCCCAGGAAGGAACTGATGGTGTTCAGAAGGTTCTGGTATTAAGCTTATATCTGGTATTAAGCTTATATCCTCCAACCCAAGCTGACAGTGACCATGGGAGTGGTAGCCAGCAGCCCACTGTATGTTTACTATTAAAGAAGTCCTTCCCTTACCCTTAATTCCCAGTTGTGAACATCAAACATTCCTATTTCAATCACTGTATTGTTCTATTCTCCAATGAACCTTTCAGCAACAAAATGTTCTAAGCTGTTACACTGAATTCTTTTATAATTCAATTACTTATTGATGCCAGAACACTGAATTAAATTCATTAGGAGGCATGGCTTGAAAGTCATGCTCAATTTAACAGGAGATAAAGAGTCCACAGTGTTCTTCATATTAAGAAATTGCTCTTTCTTTCTTTCTTTCTTTCTTTCTTTCTTTCTTTCTTTCCTTCTATGCTTACTTTTTTGGGGTTTCTCTGATCCGTCAGCAGTGCCATATGCTCGACCATGTACTCATGACCCAGACCTCTACCACTCTCTCCTCTTTCAGGTGTAATGGGAAATCATAGGTTTATTTTTCCAGGATATCCCCAGTTGGGCCATAATAAAGGAATTTAAGAAAACTGATGATATCTTCAAACAGCCTGCCTCAAGCAGAAGTAATTATCAATAAAGAGAGCAGTAGAGACAGCAAGTCAGATGATGAAAAATAACAAATGCTATCCCGTCAGAAGAGGGTTGACAAAAAAACACTGGAAGTGAGTAAATCCTTTCACATGGATTTTATTTTTGTTTTTAAATCTCCACTAACCTGTAGGAGATTTTTTTTTTAATTTATTTGTTTATTAATTTTATTGGCTGTGTTGGGTCTTCGTTGCTGCACACAGGCTTTCTCTAGTTGCGGCGAGCGGGGGCTACTCTTCCTTGTGGTGCGTGGGCTTCTCATTGTGGTGGCCTCTCTTGTTGCAGAGCATGGGCTCTAGGAGTGTGTGCTTCAGTAGTTGCAGCACATGGGCTCTAGAGCGCAGGCTCAATAGTTGTGGCACACGGGCTTAGTTGCTCCGCAGCATGTGGTATCTTCCTTGGGCAGGGATCAAACCTGTGTCCCCTGCATTGGCAGGCAGATTCTTACCCACTGCGCCACCTAAGAAGTCCTCACATGGATTTTAAAGAATTGTTTCAGAAAGCTACAAGACAGG
Organism: Hippopotamus amphibius kiboko; assembly: GCF_030028045.1. Taxonomy (NCBI): domain Eukaryota; kingdom Metazoa; phylum Chordata; class Mammalia; order Artiodactyla; family Hippopotamidae; genus Hippopotamus; species Hippopotamus amphibius. The sequence goes on along the minus strand of NC_080186.1, from coordinate 83,568,255 downwards.
CTAGGCACTGAAAAGAATGCAGCTTCATTGCATGAACTGGTTCACAGTGCCCAGAACATAACAGTGCTCAATGAACGTGTATAGATGGGTGATCAACAAAGAATAAATGAAAAGCAGCCAACACCTCCTCTGTAAGTGAATAACACACCACATGGATACCAGGAATGGATCCTAACCCTCCGATGGCCTTCTCGCAACATCCAGAACATTTTAGACTACCTTCTTAAAGGTCAACCAATTTATGGTCAGAAAGACAATTTTAATAGTAGCTGAAACATAATAGAAGTTTACATCTTATGCCAAAAAATTTACGTAATGTACTTGGAAGCGAAGTGAAAACTGAAAATTATCTGCATCACTGCACTTTTTCATAAACTGAAGTTCTGGGTTTTACTTAACAGAAGCCGCAGACAGCTAAAGAAAACATAGCCAGAAGAACCGTTCTAGACTGTAAGCTCCTAGAGGACCTGGGCAGTCAGTGTCTTTGAAACCGTGTCAGCGTTTCCAAGGACTCAATGTACGCTGAATGATGAATGCGCCCCCAAACCGGCAAGCACCTTTCAGTCGATTAGAAAAGGCAGGAGAAAAGCAATCAGACCGAGAAAGTTCTGCCGCAGCACTGGTTGAATTAAAAAATTCATTCAACACACATTTACTGAATACCTACCACATGCCTGGCACTGTCCTAGAGTCCCTGCCCTCTTGCAACGTGGGACAACCAAACACCCATAGAGTTAAACTGTGGCGGGTTCCCTGAAGGACATGATGCACGGTGCTTACAAAGGACATAATGCAATCTGGGGAAGCTGGATTTACACCAGCGGTGTCAGGGGAGACCTCTTTTTAAGGTGAGATCCGAGGAGTAAGCACAGGACGGCCAGGGAAATCAGGGGGAGGGCGCGGCTGGCTCTCGGCGCTCAGCGAGTTGAGGAGTGAGACAGGCGAGTGAGGGGGTGCAGCGGGAGAGTGGGGGTGCAGCGGGAGAGGGCGGCTGGGGGCGGCGGGCGAGGGGGAGAGGGGCGCGGGAAGCAGGGACCGGCCGACGGGCCGCACGAGCCCGAGCAACCCGTGCTCCGTTCACTGCTGAGAAGCGAGCAGGGACGCGACCCCCTTCACGGCGTAGGGGTCGCCGCCCTCTCCCGCCCGCGGCCACACACACGCCCAGCCCCGGGGCGCGTCACTCCATCACTCAGCCACCCCGGGCCTCAAGTGTGGGCCTGGGGCGGGAAGCCCAGCCTCCGCGATGGGGAGGAGAGGGCGCCCGGCTCCTCTGGCACGGGGGTAGTCACCTGAGCGACTCAGCACTTCCCATTCGGCGGGCCCGCAGAAAATCGCAGCCAGGGCCGAGAGCTCCTCCATCACTCGCTCCGCCATGGCCGCGCCGCAGCGGGCTCCGCACCTCCCCTTCCGCCGCCGCCGCCGCCGCCGCCGCCGCCGCCCGCGCCGGCCCGATGCAGCGCGGCCGGGCGGCCACCGGGGGGCGCTCCGCATCTCCGCAGCGCGGGGCGCTGGGGGCGCCCCGAGAAGTCCCGCCCAGACGCGCCGGCTCGCTCGCTTCAGACGCGAAGCTCAGGCCCTGTCGGGGGACTTTTCTCCGAGCTTAAAGACCATGTGGTGTCTGCCAGAGGCCACCGTGCCGCTCACCCGTTGCTTTCCCGACAGAGGGAGGCCTCACAGCAAAGCCCGGAATTCTCTCACGTTAGCCCGGGCTTCGAACACCAGCCATTCCCGCCCACACTTGGCCTTGAGAGGAGCTTGGAGGTTAGGAAGGAGAACAAGCAGCGGAGCGACCAGAATAGGTCAGCCCCTGCCTGGCTCAGAACTGAACTAGGTGCTGGGGGTACAGCAGTTAACAGAACAGACGAGAGTCTCCGCGCGTGTGGAACGACTAGCGGCCTAGGCGCTCTGGGACACCCGCAAAACGTCCGGGGCAGACACTGGAGCTCGGACTCGAGACCAGGGCCGGATTCCTAGGACCTATTTCTTCTAACAAGGGCTGCAAAAGGGGAGGGTTGGACCTGCCAGCTCGGGCATCCTAAGGGCGATACTGGGGGGGGGGGGGGGGGGGGGGTCAGAACCTTGCAGGGGGCTGTGCGCCCAGGTGCTGGGGGCACCGTCAGTAACGTTCCCATTTGGTCCCCTGCCTTCACAGGGGACAGACCTGCTGAAATGGGCTAGTGGAACTCCTGGGTCTTGGGGGGCATAATAAAGTGTGAAAATGTAGCTAACGCTAGCTTTTCGGTATTACTTATTTTGTGATAGTTGATGCATACAAAGCAATGTGATTCTTGAAGCTTGATAATGAAGTGATCATCTTTGAACTCAGCACTTAACTTTAAGAATGTTTGCAGTATCAGCAGGGTAACAGAATGATCAATCCATTCTGTTTCAACTTTACTTTCGTGAACAAGATTACAAGGATTCTGTGCGATAGTTCTGCCAGTCATCATGTTTGGCTTATCCTTTTGTTTCTCAAGTAACAATTTAAAATTTTGCAGCCTAGGATAGTAGCTGGTCTAGCTCATGGAGGTCCCACAATTTTTTGTTTTGTGTCATCAATAACATTTTGTGAGATAAATCAGGGAATTTAGATGGCTACACAGTGACTCCTGACATTGACCTACAGAAGTCAGGAAAACGGGACTGATTTTAAGACTGAATTCATATTACCATCATCAACATCATTCCCGCTGTTACTAAAAAGGGATTTTAAAAAGAAAAAGATACTGGCTTCTGAAAACAGAAAGGAAATCTAGCAAGATAAACTGCAGGAGAAAGGCTTTTCAGAGGATGCCATGGGATTTCACTGACCCCAAGTAATTAAGAGCACTGCTGTGTACATAACTGGAAAGACAAAGGTTTATTTAAACGCATAATTATCGCTTATGTGGCCAATTTTTGTTTAATAATAATAACAACTCCTTTGAGTTATTTCCAAAATAGCAGCAGTTCAGTAGGTTCATAATTAGCTGCTAAAGAGTTTGGTGAACAAAAGAATTTTTAATTTAAAATATCATTAAATTCTTTTTGATTTTAGCTTGAAGTCCAATGTTAGTATTAAAAGTGGTAGGAAAATGTTATTTAGTTATTTGACTTATTTATTAAAGATAATTGACAAAAAATCAAGTAGTTCATATCTTATTTTTAATTTCCCAAATTCAATATAAGTGATACAAGTGAAATAATATGAACAGTAAGACTACAGCTGTCAGAAATATTAGGAAGCAGTCCCTGAAGCCTGCTGTCAGCAAGGTGTCTGTGAAATTCATGTGAGTACATCAATCTATTTAAAATTTTCTTGTCAATAGGTTTCTTCTTTGCTCTTTCTTTCTTCGTTGATTTCTTAACCTGCTCTCATACTCCATTTAGCATGTTTAAATAAAAAAGAAGTTGATATGACTGTCTTTTAAATTGACACTATCATAAGGCCCAGAAGTCCCATGAATAAGTTTCTACTCTCTGGCATTTGGAAGTAATCATCACAGAGAAAGCATAATGTCAGCTTGATATTTCTCACACTATGAAAATATCAGCTACATGTCAAATATCTAAAGCCTACCTTAACGCAATAAATTTTCTTGTATTCATAAGCTACTGAAAATTCTAAATATTTAAATGTGGTATGATGTCTAGACATTTCTATCTCTCCACTCCCCTGCCCCCAATAGCGTATGGTTTCCTAGGACAATACTGTTTATACATGCATCTTTTCTAAACAGTTGCTTTCCCAAGCCCATTCAAAGGAGAAACTTTAAATCTTTCACCTCCAGTTAAAGCCACTAGCCCAGGAGGTAATTTTAACTTTTCTGGGAAAACATTTCTATTCACTTTATCATGTGTAGTATGTAGACTTAAATACTCAACTCTGTCTGCAATTTTGAGTCAAACCTTGTAGAACTGGGCATACAAATGAGAACACACAATTTTAAGAGTATTAGGAGAGGTTAAGTGTCATGTCAAAAAAGCTGAGAATCCTAAATCTGAGTGGGGGTGTGATAAGGAAAATGATCATGTTAAGACCATGAGGCGAGTAAAAATGCTTTCAAGAACCACTAAGAGTAAAGAACAAAAGAGGCACTAAATGCCAACTTGCTAAATGAACCTGAGCTCCAGTAAGCTGTGCTACTGGTTTTGTCTAAAGGCACCCTGTATTTACTCACTTCATAAGTGTTCTTGGGCACTCGTTGACTGTTGGTCTGGCTCAACTAGCTGTGTTAAGATACAGAAATGAAAGCAGCAGGCTTTTGCTCTCTTCAGTCTTTGGTCTGGACAGGTAAACCCAACATGCAACAGTTATAAGTTCTTTCATCATGCTGAGACGACAAGAATTACCACATTCCCTGATGGGTGTGACGCTCACCATCATGGTACAGGTGAAAGCGAAGGGGTGCTGGGTAGCATGTACCTCCCACCACTTCCCAAAGGAGAAATATGTCTGTAATGCTCAGGAAGATTGGAGGTTTCCAAAAATATATAAAGTCAGTGGTGTCGATTGGTCATAGTTGTTTTCGTTCTGTTACCATGTGTGAGTCACAAATTTATTTTTCACCCAGGTAACAAAATAAAAGCAAATAAAATGTGTAAGAATTTGATACTGATGCTGTACTCATACCCTTTTGTGGAAAGATCTGCCTCCACCTTGTCCAAGTAATCTGTGCTCCCTCCAAAAAATTGGTGACATTCTGCCTGGGAGAACCATGCTTGATTCTCACACATGAGTGACATCAAAAGTTTCAGCTTGCTTTGTGGGAAAACATCCACATGGCCCAAGTCCACCGACATAAAAGTTGAATGTCCTATCAATGTTATAAAAACAAGTCTTCAGTATCATTAGGGTTTTAGACTTTGTCTAATGCCCAGTAGTTAATTTTGGTTGCTATTGGAAGTGTATTCTTTTTATTCATTGTATTTTGCCAGTGTGTATTACTAGTTTAACCAGTTTGGTGGGGGGGGGGGGGGGGGGGAGGGGGCTGGGGACTGTGGGAATTTTATTTAAAAAGTGCTTTTTTCCAACCTCATAAAGAGACTCTAAGTGAATAGATGCTGCCATTTTGGCAAAATAGATTCTCAGTGGTTGACAACTGCAAGAGGGAGTGTATCAAAGAATCAAAATGTGACTGGGAAAATTAGACCTGAATTTCCTTTAAAAAACAAAAGTGGGGGCCCCATAAGCAGAAGGTGTATTAGATGCAGAGAGAGGGAGGGGAAAGGGAGAAAAGGAGGAAGGGAGAGGGGCAAAGGGGAGCTAGGAAGATGATCACTTCCGCAGGATGTGTGAAAAGGATGATTTTCATGAAGTGAAAGAAACCATGAGTTAGGAAATTTGGTCTTATTTCTAGAAGAAGATTGATTTATCTGCTTTTTGCCTGAAACTTTATTCAGTGATAATACGAGGTCTGAGGTTTGCTTCAAAATAACGCAGGAAGGGGGAAGAAGCTGGGATATGGATGGGGCTGACTTGACCAAAGGTTACTAATTGGTGAGGCAGAGTTCTGGGTACAGAAGGATTTGGCATTTCATTCTGTCTGCTTTTGTATATTTTATACTCTCTATAATAAAAGTTAATTTTTTAAAGAGTTTTATTTTAGCTCTTTATTGGAATAAAAGTTAATTTTTAAAATGTTATTGGTAGATAATATATCAAGATATTTGAAATATGCATAATAACGCAATTAAGGAAAAAAGGAGAAATAAAAGGGAAAAATAAGAGGGAAAGGAAAAGATGAAAAAAATTGCAGCTAAGTAGAGAGAACAGAGTGGGTGAAGGACATTTAGAGAGAAGATAACAGGCTCTAAAGTAATGTGTTCAACAAATGCATGACAGGATTTGTTCAGGTGAGAAAAGCACAGAACCTAAAACTTCAGTGTCTTTCACAAGATGCAAGTGGTTTTCTCTTAGACGTTCAAGTAGAGGGAGGCAGGCGGAGCTGTGGGGCTCCTCAACGTAAGGCTCCAAACTCCTCTTTTTTTTATTGATTTAAGTTTAATTTTTAAAATTCTTTTTTAATTTTTATTGGAGTGTAGTTGATTTACAATGTTGTGTTAGTTTCAGTGTACAGCAAGGTGAATCAGTTATACACATACATATATCCACTCTTTTTTAGTCTTTTCCCATATAGGCCATTACAGAGTATTGAATAGAGTTCCCTGTGCTATACCATAGGTCCTCATTAGTTATCTATTTTACGTGTAGTGGTGTGTATATGTCAACCCCAACATCCCAATTGATCCCTCTCCCCCGTTATCCCCCTGGTAACCATAAGTTTGTTTTCTACATCTGTGATTCTACTTCTGTTTTGTGAATAAGTTCATCTGTCCAAACTCCTCTTTTGTGGCTCTGCTCCTCGAAGCTTGGATCCCCTCGGTCATGCCATGGTTCAGGATGGCCACTGGAGGCCCAACCACCAAGTCTACATGTGGTCAGGAGGATGGGGCTCAGGCACACCCCAAGGGGTGAACTTTAGTTCCATGACTGCTCCAAGCTAAAAGGGGGACCGTTTTTATTCTGGGATGCCATATACCCAGCTAAAGGTGGAAGAAAAATTGGAATTATTGTTATTATTCCTTTCTTCTTATGGAGAGAGGGAAAACAGCACTGGAAGACAGCTGGCCTCCCCACATGAAGCTGAGTTTTGACCGAGAGGTGAAGCAGTCATGTACCATAATTCTGTAAAGCTCACCCTGTCCCCGTCCCTCAACCCACTAGCCTTTATCCCTTGTCTTACTGTCCCATTTTATTTTTCCCATAACTTTACCATTACCTGAAATCTCCTTGTTTATTTGCTGACACGCATTTCATGGTTACCCCACAGAGGGCAGGATCAGCCTCCCACCAGTACCACCAAATTGGTTCAGATGTCCAGAGTAATGAGAACACACAGGCCCGCAAGAGGGTCTGAGAGGGTCTGTTGCTCACAAGCTGAGACTTTCTGGGCAGAGCAGGCAATTAAAATGGCCTGAATGAAGACAGGGGCGAGTGGCTCTGGTGTTCATCTGGTTAAGGGGTGGGGCCAGGTTGGAGTTCTCTGCACCACGGGGATTTCTGTGGTCTGAACAAGGGAGGGAGTGCCCAGGCTTTCCTACCCACTTTCCCAGAGGCAGGACAAAGGGGAAAGGGTGAGATGGGGCTTGAAAGCTGTGGGCAGTCAAACATCCAAAACAGAGTCAGACATGTTTACTGTCTGTCTCCACTAGAATTCTAACTCCCACGAAGCCAGGGACCCTATCATCTTGTTCACCTCAGTATCCTCCATGTCTAAAACAGTACCTGGAAAATTAGGAATTCAATAAACATTTGTTAATACAAATAAACTCATTGCAAATTTTATAAACTCATCATAACAATGGCTTATTCAACAGGATCATGGAGCACCTGCTATATTCTAGTGACTTCGTGAGGTCTCAGGCATTCCATTGCCGAGACCAGCTCGGCAACTCAAGGCGAGTGACAGGTACCGCAAGCTTAAAGAAAACACAGACACGGATTTAAGAGAAAGATGGGACCAGGGGACTCAAGACCTCTAGGATCAAGAGCCTCGCTGATTGATCCCACTTGCTTTTATTGGGTTCTTGGCATAGCCTAAGGGTCTAACACTCCCAGTTTAGTCCCACAAACAAGGTTATCTTTGAAGTAAACAAACAAAGGCCTCACATGACTGGGGGCAATGATCTTTGTTTGCCTCCTGGGTCCGATTTGAGCAGGGTGTGGATTTGAGCTGGGTGTGGATTTGAGCTGGGCTTGGAGAGCAAAGCAGCCCTGGGGGCAGGAGACCTCTCTCAGAAGGAGTCAGGGTCTGTGCCCCACCCCTGTTGGCCCCTCTGCAACTGTGCCTGTCTTAGGTTGTTCCTCCCCTGAGGAATCTTACGCGTCTCTGGCTAACCAGCCATCCTCCAGGGCCAAACAGGGTGATGTGAGGTGTGCAAGTGAGGAAGGGGCTGCGCCCCCAGAGAGGGTCAATGTTCTGTTTCCTCGGTAGCCTATGTCCCCATGGTCTCCACGCCCAGCACCCTTAGTTCCTCCGCTGCTCAAGCAGGGCATCCTGCATCCAGTTGCTCGGCCCATATACTTTAATTACTTTTAGTAACATTTTCAAGGTTTCAGAAAGGCTTCTGAATGTTTTCCCACATTCCATAGCTAAATAAAACACATCATTGCCCTCCAGGAGCTTCAAATCCAGGGGGAGAGGCATCAGCCTTTCCTGGGGTGAGGCGATGAGTGTCCTGCCAGGTGAACGGAGGGCCATCAGAAAAGGCCCAGGAAAAGCCTGGTTTGGCCATTGTGTTAGAGGTTCAGCATCACAGGGCAAGGGGAAGAGGAGGAAAACTGCAGGGAAAGATGGCTGGAGAGAGATCTCCACTTCCATTCTTAACACGCATTTATTGAGCACCTTACTATGTGCTGAGTATTACACTGGGTCCGGGGGAAACTGTGGTTGTAATGAAATGAGGGAGACAGGTCTTAAAAGACCACACATTTGGTAATGGACAGCCTGTTGAAATCATGGAGTAGATGAGATTGCCTGCCTGCATCTCAAGAATTTTACAATGAAGGTGATGTTATTTCCCAGCAATTGGAACAGAGGAGCACTGGTTTGCCAGTTTCTAACACAATCTGTATCAGAACAATAGTCGCTTTGTGGTAGTGTCTCTGTATTTCCCTGTTGTTTTCACATATTTGTTTTACTCTGTGTTTAGTGAGGAGAAAAAGCTGAGAAAACACACAAAAAAATTTTCCTTTGTGGTACTGTTACCACTTGGAAGGGTGTCTTTGTCTCTGTCTCTGTCTCTCTCTCCTTAGGAATATAAAAACTATCTAAGAATAAAACACTGGGCAAGAATAGTTTATTTTTGTTTCAGATAAATTCCTGCTCTATTTATGTGATTTTTATTGCCCTTTGAAACATTGATTGGCCAGAAACGTCTTCACTGATAGCTTCCTTACTTTTAAAAGGAACATTACACTTCTAGAACAAGCAGACCCAGGGTTCCTACTGTTGGGATCATATTACCAAATACTTTGTCCTTAGCGCCTTCTCCTTTTTCATATTTTCCCACCTCTTTGCCTGGTGAGTTCTTATTCATTCTTCATGTCTGAATCCCACTACTCCTTCTGAGTCTGAGTTGAGGACCCCTCCTCTGTTTCCCCACCACCCATCATATTTACACACCTGTCAGGCTGTATTATAGTTGCTCATGTGTCTATGATCCCGGTAGAGTATGACTTTCGTGAGAGGAGGGGATGTTTCTCTTCTATCTTTGAAAGTACCTCCAACTCTTAGCACAGTGACTGGCATACAAAAGGAACTCAATATTTGTAAACTAAGTCAAAAATAAGTGAATGCATGGTTGTAGTGTCAAAGTAAATAGACTGTGACTTGTTTTTCTTGCTACCTCTACTCTGATTCCCATCTGCTTTTTTTTTACCCTTGAATATGTTGATACACATCTATATCAAGCAGGCGGATTACTACCCGTGTCTTTACCTGAAGCACATTCAGAGGAATGAAGAAAGCATGAATGGGCAAAGGAAACAGTGGATTACTCTTAAGGAAGCCCCACAGTTTCATATAGGGGAGTGAAAAGGGAAAAGAAGTATATTTTTACCTTTACAGTGACTTTTAACGTGTGAGTAAAGTAGTCCACAGTTACCGTTTTACTTGACTGTATTATGAACAAAGAAAAAAGTGAATTTTAAAGTAATTATTATAGCTAATACACAATACTAAGTCAGAAAGTCATGTGGTAGGTAAAGTTATATAGTGTCTATGTCCCAGACTGAAATGGGACCCCACATGGTACCTGATCCAGTCTGGCTAGAAATGTATCTTATTTCCACTTGAATGTGTGACTAGGGTATATATTTTATTTACTATTCAGGTTAATATTAATCATTTTAAAAATAAAAAAGGTCACTTGAAGACAGGGTATTAAATATAACGAAGCAGCTGTAGTAATTAATTCGAAGTTACGGGATTCAGATTTTCCACTGTGTAACTCATGATCACTTATGAAGATTCTTTTCTTTTTCTGATACTTCAATATGTTGTTGACCCATGATTTAAGTTAAAAGATAAATTATGTTGAAGTGATAGGGGGATTGATTGGAGAGAGGCCCAGGGAAATTTTTGTCACAATATAAACGTTCTATTTCTTGATTAGGGTGGTAGTTGCATGAGTTTATGCCATTGAACTATACCTTTAAGAACTGTGCATTTTATTTTATGTACAATATATCTCAGTTTTTTTAAAAGAGTATGGGGGGGAAGAAAGTTTATAATACTTTTATAAGATTTCTTTGTTTTTCTGAATTTGAGCTGAGTAAGCCCTCGACTTGAAAACTGAAGGGAATTATTCTTTAAAAAAAACTTGAAGCCTTGCTGCTGCTTGATTTTTATGTATAACAACAAACCTTGGCAAGAAAAAGCTGCAGGTTTCTTGTCTGCTCACAGAGAGACAAGTCCAAATGGCATGGACTTGTCTCTCTGTGAGTAGGATGTTAATAAAAATGAAGAAAACCATCCCTTCAGTCAGGGCAACTTGTTTTTAGCCTAAAAGCTCAGTCTACCATTGTCTGTTGATGTAAAACAATGTGATTGATACAAGTACACCTCATTTGATACAGACTAAAGAATTGTTATTCAAATATTATTAATGCACTAAATGAGCTCACTATTACAAATAATTTTGTGATGACTTTTTTTGCTAAGTAAGGAACTTGTAATGATGTAGACTATCTACCATTTGTACATCAATTCTTAGATGCACATATTTTTTACATTTGAACATCTCTGAAATTGAAAAGCTTTATACCATGGACGGCAACTTCTGTTGGCCATTGGCCAGGCAGCAGGCAAGACTGATGTGGCTTACACATCCATGAATTTGGTTGTTTTCCTTGATGAGTTGATTTCTGGTGAAATCATGAAAGTAGCAGCATCAAAATTTGCAGAATGGCAGAATGGGTATTAGCAACTTCGAAAAAATCCTAGAATTCTAGCATTAGTGGAACATCGTTTTTTGTTTTTTGTTTTTTTCTTTTTAGAGAAATGCTGTCTCACTGATGCTTTTGTTGGAACAAAGGATGACATATATGGAAAAACAGACACCAATGCCTCCAAGCTGATATATGATTCACAGTCGACAGACACAGAATGTGAAGTTGTTTTAGGACTACTTTGACTAGTTATTCTGGCTATATCTTCCTGTTCATGCATGTACAAGAGGGATATTTCATAACGTACATCTACATAAGTCTAAAAATGCTTTTTCAAGAAGTGTTAAATAGAAACTTCACGTGATAAGAAAGTGAGCCATAGTACAATTGGCAGCATAGTTTCTTTCATAGTGCTACATAAAATGATGGCCCATCTTGCAATTGATGGCATCTTAGAATTTATGAAAGCTGATCTTTGCACTTTTTACATGTTGGCTTTTCAGCCAAGGGGATGATAGAAGAGCAGGCAAGAAAGACTTGTCATCAAATAATATCTTAAATGTATGATAATAACAATACTATGTATCGAGTAGCTACTATAGGCCAGCTGTTAAGTGCTTTATATGTATCATTGCATGTAATTCTCCCCCAAAAGCCTGAGAGTTGTTATTGAATAAACATTTATCCCTTCTGAGCTGTTAAATAACATGTGAAGTTTGCAAAACTGAATCTGAACCTAGTTTTGCCTGACCTCTATAGTTCTTGATCTCTGTATAGTAGATTCTTGCCCTGCCTCTCCCCCCATTCCACCATCCCCACAAGTTCAAAGTGAAAGCTTACAGAAAGTGGAGAGAGAGAGATGAGAATCTGAGCATCATTCATTTTCTGTTCAGGTTATTTTTGAAAGCAGCTTCATCCTTGATCTGGTGATGCAGTTCTTCCTTCAATTATGTGCGATACCCCAGAATCCTAACATCAAGCCACCCTCCTTTTTGCCTTAGCTAGCTCTATTTCGGATGTTATCACTTGTAACAAAAAGCATACTACTGTAATCATTCACAGTTTTAATACATTTATACATATTACTTGTAATAATAAAGTATTACTTCTAACATACCTCTAACACAACAGCATTTGAGCCCTGCTGGCTCACTTCATTAAAATGCAAAAGGAACGAAGGGGGCTGTTTCAGTTACAGCCAGTAGCCCTGGAGGCACCTGATTCTCTCTGGGATTAAACAATGTCCTCATCAGCACTGGTAAGAAGTAGTGAATACAGCACAGAGAACATGGGACGCTGAGCCTGCTCGGTTTTCCTCTGAGCAGCTCTGTTTCAGCACAAGTTGCTTAACTCTGATGGAACTCAATTTCCTTGACTATAAAAAGAGGCAAATTACAAGATTTTTTTTTAAATTTTCATTGAAACATAGTTGATCTACAATGTTGTGTTAGTTTCAGATGTACAGCAACATGATTCAGTTATACATATATATTCCTTTTTAGATCCTTTTCCATTATAGGTTCAAGATGATTTCTAAGAACCTTTCTGGTTTTAAAATTTTGGGGCTCCTGCACAGATTAAAGACATCCATGGGTTACTATGTGTAAATAAAAACAGTGGACTTCATGGCTAGCTTCACCTCCAGTTCCTTTAGTAATACGTATTTTTTTCTTAATAGAATTCAAATTCAAATTCAATATTATCAAGTGATATGCTTAAGAAAATTAAATGACACAGACAGTCTTGCTCAATGGCAAAAATAAATGTTTTAACTTTAAAATATCAATACTTATTGATGATATAAAAGAATAAATTGATATTCTAAACGTTATCTGGGAACTACCTCAGCACAGGTTTCATACTACAAGACTTGTGACTCAGGGAAGATCTCCAAGTTCTGGAATGGTGCATTGAGTTCTTCATTCTTACCCCAGAATAACAGCATCCATCCTTGAAATGGAAGTCAGATATTTAACATTAAGCAATAAGAAGGACATGGGAATGTTCTTGTTTTTCCTTATGGATTTCAAATTTTAATACCGAAACACAGTATATGATGACTTTTTTCCCAAACTGATGACCTTAAAATAACACATTAAGGGAATTCCCTGGCAGTCCAATGGTTAGGACTCAGCGCTTTCATTCCCAGGTCCCAGGTCTGATCCCTGGTCAATGAACTAAGATCCTACAAGTTGCACAGCATATGCAAAAACCAACCAACAAAGACACATTAATAAGTGATTTGCAATTGTTAGAAAATAGTCATGTATTCAGTCTCAATTGCTACAATTTTACAAATCAAAACTAAACTCTTTACCCAAAATGTTGACTTGGAAAAACAAAACATGAAATGTGATTGGAAAATTACATTATTAAATATTTCTTCCAAAAGCACAAAGCATTTTTTTCAGGAAAAGTGGAATTGATTCAATAAAGCGACTTCAAGTTATATGTAATATATTTAAGGAGATACTCCTCAATATTACTCTTATTTACTGGTGCCACATAATTCCCTGGAGCAGCTATTTCCAAACTGAGGTTCATCTATGGCTTGGAATTTTTGATAGATTTCTATGACATCTAACTTGCTTATACTCAAGAAATTATTCAGGGGCATAATTTCCCTCATGTGTTCAGTACTTTGGGTAACATTTTAATAAAAAGAAAGTCAAGGAAAAGAACAAAACTACCTTTACTAAATACTAAACCTGTCCACTGCCTTAAATGTTCACACCAACAGATGGGGTCCACAGAACCACACACTGGGTAGGGCTGTACCAACTTGGCTTGTTGACTCAACCATCGCAAGTACATGTTCTGCAAGAGGAAAGGTTGCCTTTCAAAATCCCTGCCCCCAGATCTCCAAGCATCTCAGCATCTTAGTTATTCACGTGTAGCAAGGCCCAGATACTGTGCTAGTCCCAACAGTACATACGTAAATGACTGTGAGTGCCAGCAGGAAGCAGGCTCTCTGTGCAGCTCACAAGCAGCTAGCAGCAGTGATAGTCAAAACATGAAACACTTATGCAGCTTAAGCTGTGACCAATTTAACAAACATTAGGTATAAAGATCTATACTGGCTGCAGCAGTGCACCCTGGCTGAGTGTCAGCCCCAGGGAATTAATAGCTTGAGTGACTAGTGCAGCTTTATAGGTTACAAATATATTTTGAAATACATTATGTCACTTAATCCTCAAAAATTATGTTATGTAGGCATTACTATTTTTCTAAGTTATAGGTTAGAAAACTGAGACTTACAGAGGTCAAGTAATTTGCCATAGCTCACACAATTAGTAAGTGGTAGAACTTAGATAAACTACCTACCGGTGCTTAACACAACCAGTTTGTTTATTCTGTGGTTCCTCTTTCATTCTCAGGGCTAATTACAAGGACATGAAACTCTCTAATTTTGATTTTTTAAACTGTTCTATCGATTTAGATATTAGAAAATAAGCGACAAAAATGTTGATTCATCACTTCAGCTTCATGTTATTCAAATCACTCAGTTATCAGCAGTTCCTATTAAATAATTTTTTTCTTGGCCTATGGAAATGTTAATGACTAATACAAGAAATATGTGCATAAGACACTTTCAATGTTATTTTTGTGAGGCTCTTCTTCACTGCTCTCAACTTCTGCTACTGTCCGCATGTTAATCTGTATTGAAAAATATGAACCAAACAGCTGACTTCCTGGATGAAATTTATCCTACAGGTTTAATCTTAGAAAGCAAGGCATGACGTCATTGAGTCTTTTACAGGAGGATTAAAAATTCACTTACCCTGGAAAGAAGAGAAAAGGCTGTGGTTCAGAAGACTTTCACATAATCTATGCAGATACTCCATCCTCACAGAGGTGAAACCTGTTTCCTGATTCCTTGAATGTAGGCTGTGCATAGTGATTTCCATCCAAAGAGGGCCGTGTGGGGGAGGGGGGGTGTGCAGGGAGTAACTTTACAGTGGAGAAACTTGACAAGTAATACTTCATCCAGGTAATCAAGGTCAACATCAACAGTGATACGTCACATTAATGGTATGTACCTTTGATATGATGTGATTAAAATGGCATTCTGGGATCTTCCTTCCCAAAACTCATAACTGCAGTCTAATCATGAAAACCATTAGACAAATCCAAGTCGAGGGGCATTCTACAAAAAAACGCCTGAACAGTACTGTTCAAAACTGTCAAGTCATCAAAATCTAGGGAAGTCTGAGAAATTGTCAAAGCCAAGAGAAGCCTAAGGAGACATGATAACTAAATGCTATATATCTTGGATGGGAGCCTGTAACCAAAAACAGGATATCAGGTAGAAACTAAGGAAATCTGAATATTGCATGAGCTTTAGTTAATAATAATGTACAAACATTGGTTCATTAATTGTAACAAATATACCAATACTAGTGGAAAACGTTAATAATAGGGGAAATTGTATGAGGTATATGGAAAACTTCTGTACTATCTTTGCAATCTTTTTTTTTATAAATCTAAAATTGTTCTAAAAAAATGAAGTTTATTTTAAGAAATAACTCATTTATCATTTTGACATTTCAATAGTTGATCACACTACACCAGGCCTTCGGTTTACTCAAAATGCCTAAAGAAGTAGATAGGGGACTTCCCTGGTGGCATAGTGGTTAAGAATCCATCTGCCAATGCAGGGGACATGGGTTCCAGCCCTGGTCCAGAAAGATCTCACGTGCAGCAGAGCAGCTAAGTCCGTGAGCCACAACTACTGAGCCTGCGCTCTAGAGCCCGCAAGCCATAATGATTGAGCCTGTGTGCCACAGTTGCTGACGCCCATGCGCCTAGAGCCTGTGCTCCACAACAAGAGAAGCCACCACAATGAGAAGCCTGCACACCACAACGAAGAGTAGGCCCCACTGCCGCAACTAGAGAAAGCCCGTACACAGCAATGAAGACCCAACTCAGCAAATAAATTAATTAATTAAAATAAAAAGTCAGTCAGATCCTGGCAGCAGCTGCGGCACCTTTTTCTTTTCTGGCTCTCCTTGCTATCTCCTTTTTGCTTCTGGAAACATGGCCTCCGGTGTGGCTATCTCTGATGGGGTCATCAAGGTGTTCAATGACATGAAGGTGCGTCGGTTGTCGACACCAGAGGAGGTGAAGAAGCACAAGAAGGTGGTGCTTTTCTCCCTGAGCGAGGACAAGAAGAACATCATCCTGGAGGAGGGCAAGGCGATCCTGGTAGGTGATGTGGGCCAGAGTGTAGACGACCCCTACGCCACCTTTGTCAAGATGCTGCCAGACAAGGACTGCCGCTACACCCTCTATGATGTGACCTATGAGACTAAGGAGAGCAAGAAGGAGGACCTGGTGTTTATCCTCTGGGCCCTGAGTGTGCAACCCTTAAGAGCAAAATGGTCTATGCCAGCTCCAAGGACACTCTCAAGAAGAAGCTGACAGGGATCAAGCATGAATTGCAAACAAACTGCTACGAGGAGGTCAAGGACCGCTGCACCCTGGCAGAGAAGCTGGGCACCAGCGCCGTCATCTCCCCGGAGGGCAAGCGTTTGTAAGTCCCCTCCAGCCCCTGCCTGGAGCATCTGGCAGCCCCAGATCTGCCCACGGGGGTTGCAGGCTGCCCCCCTCCTGCCAGACCGGAGAGGCTGGGGGAATCCCAGCAGAGGGAGAGCAGTCCCTTCACCCCAGGTGGCAAACAGCACCCCCACCCCCTGGACCCTCCTCCTCCCTCCATCCCTGACGGTTGTGGCCTTCCCGAACCGCTTTTGATCTTCTGATTCCTCTTGGGTTGAAACAGACCAAGTTCCCCCCAGGAACCCCTGTTTTGGGGGGACCTGTACTTTTTTAACAACACCCTAATTTCCCACCTGTTCCTCCTTTTTCCCATGCTGCCAACTTCTAATCGCAATAGTGACTCTGTGCTTGTCTGTTTAGTTCTGTGTATAAATGGAATGTTGTGGAGACGACCCCTCCCTCTCCGCCTGGTTCCCCTCTCCTTTTTCCCTTGGTCACAGCCACTCATGGAAGCAGGACAGGGTAGGGACCTTCAATTTTAAAAAAAGAAAAAAAAGAAGCAGATAAAGTGAGGCTGGAATTCCTCAGAGCTGCCCTTGCTGGTTCTCAGGGAGCCTACCCCCTACATCACCACCACCCCGACTTTATCCTCTTTCACTTTGGTTTCACAGCCAAGGTTCTTGTAAGAAAAGTGTAGACTTGCAGGCTCTACTTCACCTTTCATTCACTCTTCAAACCACTGCAGTCATGTGTCTACCCAACGATGACTCCAAGTCCAAATCCAGTGGATCCTTCGCAGTCTCCACTTATTTAATCTGATAAAGATCAAAAGTATTGATCACTCACTTCTTTAAAACTCCCAGTTTCCTTGCCAGAGTCTCTCCTGCTCTCTTACTAATATAGCGGGATATCCACCCTCCACTATTTTTTAATTTTGCCTTTTTAAATTTGATAGAAGCTAAGCTTCATGGTATGGAGAATGGTCATTTAGTTATGCAAATATAGAGCAAGTAGACATGCATCATTCTGGAACAAATGACTTACTTTTTTGCCTTAGCAGAAACCGTCTCTGTCTTAGCAAAAACTGTCCCATTGGTGTGCAGAGCTGGACACTGGGGAGGAGGCAACTCGGTCCCTACAAGGAACTCAGGGCCTTCTTGCGGAAAAGATATCAGAGCCCCAAACTCCAGTCTCCATGGTTCAGTCAGGAAAACCTGTAGGAATCCTTCAAGGAGTCCTGACTAAAGTCTGCTAGAGAAGAAGTGACCAAGAATTCCAAGAACTGAATGCACCAGGAAAATAAGACACATCAGCATAAAGACCCCAGAATTCATGGGGGTGGAAGGTGGGTATATTATTTTTAGAATTTCCTCCCCAACCGTCCTGCCATTGCTGCTGTACACTGGGGGGAAATTGCTGAGCATCAGTGTGAATTAAAAGTAGCTATGACCCCAATACTCATCGCTGTGGTCTGCACAATCATCTGACAGGCCAGCAAAGGCATCCCAACATCTTTCATCAAACTGCAGGATTAGTCTTCAATGGTAATACCCTGTAGACTCAACAAACAAAGGCAATGGACTTATCAGACTCTAATGTTCTCTCCACTTTGCGCTTGGAAGAAGACTGACCAACAAAGCTCCTGATCCTTGGGCTGAATCAGTACCTGCCATTAATGAACATTTTCAAGAAAGAAAAGTATGAAAACTCCTTGCTAATATGGACTCAGTCAATTTGTTAAACAAAAGATGTGATCATATTTGTACCCTAAATTTGCAGAGGTCACACCAGCCACACAAGTTTTGCTCAGTCTACCTAGCCCTTAAATATTGCTACTTTTGAAGGTTTTGTACTCCACTTAGATAATTCCATCCAGTCTGTGGCTTTATTATCTCCTTTAGTCCAGTGTCTCCCATATCTAAATTAGAACAAAGAATTCTGAGCTGGCTATTGCCTACAAATGCCTTCTTAACTTCATCTGGGTGTTCCATAGGACTCCAAATGCAGCCTGTCCAAAAATAATTGTATTTCTCCAAAGTGCACCACACACCCACAAAAAACTTATTTCCCTAACCTTACTAGTGGCATTATCCCAAATGGAAATATGGGCGTCCTCTAAGTTGCCCCATTTCCATCACCTCACATCTAATCTCTCCTCACCACCTTCTCTTGTTTGCCACCTTCTTTGCACTAATCCAGACCCTCATTACTTCTTGCCTGGACTTTGCAGTTGTCTCCTAACATCTTACACTTCCCCAAGCACGCTAATTCCTCTAATGGAAATATGCATCCCATTTTCCCACTCCTTGCATCTGTCTTTTCCAACTCATAATTGGTTTCTCCAGAAGGCTTCCTTCACTTCCCAAGTCTAGATTAGCGGCCTCTCCTGTGAGATGTCCTATCACGGTGCTCATCACACTGTACCTGGTTCTTGTTTATCATCCTTGGGAAACCGGGCTCTTGAGGGAGGGCCTCTCTCATTCATCATTGCAGCCCCACAGTCCAGCGCAAAGCTTGATGCTGAGTAGGTATTTAATAATAATTTGATGAATAAAAATCAACTTTTGCTCCTTCTTTTTAGTCTCCCCCCTCAAGCCCATCCTCTACAGTCCATTCTCCACATGTGATTCTAAAATGTCATGTTATTCTACAGCTTAAAACGCATCATTTATTTTCCTATTATTCACAGTAGTGTATCTTGAACAGTGTTCCATGTTACACTGCTCTGAGGGAAAAAAAGCAAGGCTAATGATATTTTTCTTCAAAAATTTATTGAGAAAAAGAAAAGCAGCCCTCAACCTCCAGGAGCTGGCCTGGTACTATCAGCTATGCCTTGTGGCTCTATTGCTGAACACATACAGGTTCATAGTATGTCAGCAAGAGACAAGGCTGCTCTTTGACTGCGAGGGGTCAAGACAAAACAAGGCCACTCCATAATCATGTCTGCACAGAGACATAACGTGAACAGTGCCCAAACCACAAAAATGGCCAAACATCCTCCTATCCTGGCTGATAAGACTGACTGCTGCTTCTCTACCCGTTACAGGCTAGCCTCCAACTAGTCTTCTCTCCTTTGAGTTAAGATTTATTAATCATACCCAATCATAGAATTACCTGTTTTCTGGCAACATTTAATCCTAAGTAAAGCCCCACTCCCTCAAACTCTCCTGAAATCACTTAACCCAAACCCCAATCCTAAAATACACCCTTTCTAACACTGACTTACTGCGATGCACAGTTCCCCCGTGGTGTATATTCTCCCTTCTGCCATGAGTAATAAACTCACCTTGTTCAACCACAGGTATGTTCCTGGTGGTCTTTGGCTAGAGGGCATTGGCAATATTTTGTCCTATATCTAAGTAAAATATTAGACATTTATATTATTGCTTATGTGATTATGTGACTTTAAGAATGACAGGAAGTTATGAACACCTGATGTTTGACCTGTCCATTGGTATAGATCCAGAATTTACCAACTAATTAAGCATTGCTTTATGTTGTCTATTATCGTGTCTTATCATGTCACTGATTTTTTTATATTACCAGTATATCTTGGAGATATTGTTGGTTCAGTTTCAGACCATTATAATAAATATTCCAATAAAATGAGTCACACAATTTTTTTTCATTTCCCAGTGCATGTAAAAGTTATGTTTATACATTTGGAGTCTATTAAGTGTGCAATAGCATTATGTCTAAAAAAAGAACATACCTTGATTTAAAAATACTTTATTGCTGAAAAATGCCAGCCATCATTTGAGTCTTCAGTGAGTCATAATCTTTTTGCAATAGGAACATCAAAGATCACTGACCACAGATCACCATAATAAATATAATAATGAGGAAAAAATTTGAAATGTTGTGAGAATTACCAAAATGGGACACAGAGACACAAAGTAAGCAAATGCTGTTGGAAAAATGGTACCAATAGAAAAATGCTTGACACAGGGTTTTCAGAAATCTTCATTTTGTAAAAAACAAACAAACAAAAAATATCTGCAAAGTGCAAAAAAAGTGAAGCACAATAAAACGAGATGTGCCTGTATTTAACTTTGTCACATATTAAACATTTATACTAAACAATGGAGCTTCCTGAATCCATCCAAACAGAAGGAAGTTTTTAGCATATTTGTTTAAAGAAGAGTTCTAAATAGGTGTCTGATCAGATACAGTTCAACTGTTGGCTCCCTCCCTCACTTAGGAAGCATGAGTTTACCGATGGGCCTTACAGCACACAGTGCAGGATGAACAAGGCACTTCAGGTAGTGAGATACTCCAGATGCGGAACTAATTCTGTGAAAGCAGGAGCCCATAGTTCTTTCAGAGTGTTTGCACTAGTGTTAGGTCAATTCTTCCTTTGTCTTCTCTATAAACAGACAATGCCTATAAAATGTTGTCTACAAATGACAACATCTTTGTTCAGGTAGATTTTTTTGTGGAAATTGGAAAAGGACCAAGTTTCACCTCTGGGTCATTCCATGAGTTGTGGGAAAGTCTTCAGGTTTTCAGAGGCTATAGAATCAGGAACATGTTTTGATCTAATTTTATCTAGATCTTGAGAGGAGAAAGGAGCTCCTTGATGCCATCTGGACTGAATACATAATCTGAAAAATAGGCTGAACCTTTTTGAACTACCATGGAGAATAGAAGTGGCTGTAACTAGACTATGAACTCTTTGAGGATGGACTGTTCTTTCCAATCCTTGCTACTCAAAATGTGGTCCAAGGTGCAACAGCATTGGCATCACCTAGAAGCATGTTAGAAGCACAGATTCCAATCAACCCCAGACCTACTGAATGAGAATCTGCATTTGAATAAAATCCTTGATGCTTTGTATGCAAATTGAGAAGAACCTGAGTCAGGTACTAGTATATCTCACTCACTGTTGAAGGAGAGAAAGGATAGAAGGAAGGCAATCTTATTTTGAAAGCTCTTACATTAGATTATCAATGAGTATTTTAGGGCTCTAACAATAAGGAAACAATAAGGAAAATATTTTTTAATTGAAACATAAATTTTATGCAGTCTGTGATATATTCCTCTATTCATTTGTTTCCTTTGTTCTCTAATATCTCATATCACTGTCACAAAATTTCTCCCAACTAATTTTTAACATAAGTACTAGTATGGACAGAGTAGTACATTAAATCATCTTTTTTTTATTACTTAACTAATTTGACATAAAAATGTTGCCAGCTTTGACTTAAAATTAAAGGCATCGATATTTTCTCTTTATTAGCTACCCAGATAGCACTGCAGTTTTTATACATTATTTTCTTTTCATTTGTTTATGTTTTTAAGGCATTGCTGTTATTGCCCTTATTGTTGTTAATATTCTTCACCAGAGTTGAGCACCAACTTTCATTCATTGTTCTTGGTAGGAAGTAAGTTACCAAAAATAAACTGTATTAAATCAAAATTCAACTTTACAATTTGGGATCCTTTAAAATTGTGACATAAAATAATAAGTACCCTCCAAATTTTCTTTCTGCCTTAGGTAAAATTAAAGAAATGCTGGAGGTCACAATGGCATTTGATAATGAAACGTGCAGAAATAGTGTTGTTGATATGAGTAATTTGAGAATTCTAAACACTGGCTCTCTTCCTCCTTAGCAAAGATAAGAGAATGTTGGAAGAACTCACACTGCAGTGACCTCAAAAACAGAATAAACTAGGAGCACTAGCCTGGAGGGGTAAAGACCTATTTAAATTTAATTGAAGTTCTCCTCAATGTTTGCTGAAGAGCAAGAAATTCCCCTAAGATATTCAACTATTAACTACAAAATTTTGGTTTCTTACAGGAAATAAAAATTTATGTCAGGACCACACATCTTAGAAATCATATTTGTCATAGGAACTTATCTTTTTCCATTGAATCTATAGGATATCTATTATTTAAATGTTTAATATTTAAACCATTTATTCTACAGATGGTTTAATATTTAAATTTAAATTGTTCACCATTCTACAAATGAACTCAACAACCTTGTACAAATTCTCCCCCACAATATTTAGTGTGAAGGGTCCTGTTAGTCAGACTAAGTTTAGCTTTCCAGCCTCCCCAAAATAAAGGGTGCCCTGAGTAGATACAATTCCAAGCACATCAGAAAGCTTTGCTTTTCCACAGAAGCATAATTAGGCAATTGTTATTTATCATTAACTTATTAAAGACTTTCCTTCCAGCTTACTCACCAATAATTAAATAATATTTTTAAACACCAACTCGGAAATAAAGTGTTCTGAGGGAAGAGGGGGACAGAGGTTAATGAGTGCAGCATAAAGCAAGTGTTTCAGACGTTTTAGGACAAACTTTTAAATCTAATATTCTAAAGCCAGGGAGAGTTGTAGGCTTTGCTTTGGGGCAATGGATGCAAGAAGGACCCAGCAGGGAGGTTTGCTCATTATTTTCCCTCTAAAACTCTTAGTCTTTATATCTAGCTATTGTTAAAATAACCACTGGGGCCAAACTGTCATATGGTTTTATTTTATGTAATCTTTTCATTGGTGTACAGCATACAGAAGTTTGTACAAGTCATATGAGTTTTCACACAGTGAACTCACCCACGTAACCAGCTCTGAGATCAAGAAACAGAACATGGCCAGTATCCCAGGGGCCTCCATCCGGCCCCACCTCGTTCTTACCCAGCCGCTCACCCGTCGCCAATGTAACTTTTAACATCGTAGATTAGTTTTGCCTCTTTTTGCACTTTATATAAATGGAATCATATGGTATTGACTTTTTGTATTAAACTTCTTTTGCTCAAAAATAGCATAAGTTCATGTAATTCATCCATATTTGCTTGTAAATGTAGTTCATACATCCTCATTGCTGTGTAGTATTCCGTTGTGGGAATATATAGCAGTTGATTTTCCATTCTATTATTGATGACATTTGGGTTGTTTCCAGTTTGAGGCTATTATGAATTGTACTGCTACATTATAGTTTCTATATTATAGTTTAGCATCAGTTTGAATAAGGAAATGTTGGCAATACTGTTTTTTCCTTGTCATTATTTTCCTTTAAAAAATGAGGTTATTGGATTAGATTGAGCAGAGATGAAATTGAGTCTGTTTTAATCATACAATCTTAACCTTTCTTTTTATAAAAAGTAGTCTCTATGTAGCCAGTTTAGCAACTTTATTAGTTTCTATTGCTGCTGTAACAAATTACCACAAATTTAGTGTATTAAAGCAACACAATTTGTTCTCTTATTGTTCTGGAGGTCAGAGTCCAGAACAGATCTTAAAGAGCTAAAATCAAAGTGTTGGCAGGCTCGCCTTCCTTCTGGAGGCTCTAGAACGGGTTCTGTTCCCTGCCTTTTCCAGCCTCCAGAGGCTGCCTATGTTCCTCATCTCTTGGCCTCCAGCCTGCGAGCGCATCACAGGTAGCTGATCTCTTGACCCTTCTCCTCAGATTCTCATGCCTGTCTCTTTCCCTCCATTAGAAGGACTTTTGTGATTACATTGGGCCACCTGGATAATCAAGATCCTTAATCACATCTGCAAAGTCCGTTTTGCTACGTGAAGTAACACATTCGCAGATTCCGGGAATTAGGACGTGGACATCTTTTGAGGACCATTAGTCAGCCTATCACACCAACCCTCTGAAATTATATTCAGCTTCCATTCCCCAGTACACCTCTCCCCTGGCCACTTCACTGAAGTAAAGCAGACATTCAGTATCCTTTTACCCTGTGATCTCAATTCCAAGACGTTTACAGCATTAGCTCCTGGAGGGTAGAGACTGACCAGCTTTGTTACCTTTTCCCCACCACCTGAATAATCTCCGATACTCCATGGGTACTCAGGGACTTGGCTGAATGAATGCACAAAGTATTCCCTACATCCTCATGTCTTCTCCCTGCCAGGTAAGGAGCAGCCACATGACACCAGAGCACCTGAAGTTGTGGTTTTACTCAATACTCTGGTCTTTGCCAAAACACATAATGTCTCTCTCTGCCTCTGTTTCCTCATCTAATGAAGGAAGTGGCTAGCATAGGTAATATCTAGAGTGTCTGACCAGCATTCATGTTCGTTTTAAGTAGAAACAATGCTTAGGATATAATATAAAGTGAAAAGGTCAGAATTCAAAATTTTATCAATGGTATGATTTAAGTTGACTGTAAATTTATGCACCATACTAATATAAAAGTCAATAATAGAAGAAACAGTTTGGAGTATATGGCACTCTGCACTATCTTCATACTTTTAAAGTAGATTTTAAACTACTCTAAACTAAAAAGTTTTTTTTTAAGTTGCTTGGCAATGAGATTACATTATAAACTCCTTGAGGGCAGAGACCATGCTCTTTCTCATGTTTGTTTACATAAAGCCTAGGACGATGCTTCACACAGAGTGATTAAGTGCTGAGTATAAGAGAAAATATTTTTGTGGATTTCAGATTACCACAAACACAGTATCTAACAGTCTTATCAGAACTGTGAAATAAGCTTTGTTGTATGAAAGCCCAACAGGGCTTGATGAAATCACTTGTCATAGAGGAATGGATTCTTGGAGGAGGCTGAGAAGCATGTAGCTTTTTAAGGGGTGCATCAGATTGGAAGTGATGGAGGCCAGAAAGAGCACATGTAATTCAGACAAGCATATTTAATTATTTTATAATTGAAAAATTTTAAAGTCTGTATATCCAGGATTCCATCTCCAAAAAAGATGGATGTTGGAAAGTGTGTGAAGTACAGTCAGCCCTTCATATCCACGGGTGCCACCTCTGTGGATCCAACCAACTTCAGCCTGAAAATATTTAGAAAAAAAGATTCTAGAAAGTCCCCAAAAGCAAAACTTGAATTTGCCTGTGGGCCAGCGACTATTTACATCGCATTTACATTGTATTAGGTTTCATGAGTAATAGATGATTTAAAGTATAAGGCAGGGTGTCTGTAGGTTATATGCAAATACTATGCCATTTTATATAAGGGGCTTGAGCATCCTCAGATTTTGGTATCCGAAGGGGGCCCTGGAACCAATCCCCTGCAGATATCAAAGGATGAGTACAGATGTGCAAATATCAGCACATATTCAAAACTGGTTATAAATTATGATGTGATCATGTATATGGATTTTTAAAGTTTGAAGAACATTAGGCTGAATAATGGGATTCCTCATTCAAGTGATTTTATTACAAAAGTGAAGCTACTCATTAAATGTCAATGATCATAAACTCTGCCTCCAAAACCACTGATTATCTCTAAACTGCTTATATAATTCCAATCCTTAAATAATTATCTTTATAAAAACTGAGACAATGACCCAAAAAATATGCATGGAAAAAATTACATTAAGGAAACATAAAAAAATTAACCATGATAATTTTTTTTGTGTGGCTAGTTTAGTAAGCAGACTTTGTTTCTATGATAAAAATAAAATTAGCATTTAAAACATGTTTTTAATTTTCAGAGTTTACACAAAAAGATTGTTTTATTGTCAACTTGTAATTTGAGCAATTACTATTACAGATCTCCGTGCACATCAACATTTATGATGAGAGTTTTTCTGAAGTGTTTAAGAGAAGGTTTCTCGATTGCCCCTCCACCTGTCAAACATGTTCCTTCCTGGTCTTCCCCATCCTATGATATAGGACCACCATTCTCCCACTTGTTCAAGCCAAAATCATAGAAAATCATCATTTATCAGGCTCTTCCCCTTACTTTCCCTCACACCCATCAGCAACCACTGTCAACTCCGCTTCCAAAATACACCCTGAACTGTTTATTTCTCTCCATCTCTACTGTCAGCACTTTAGTCTGAACCAGCATTTTGCAAACTGTGAATTGCAACCCACTGGTGAGTTATGAAATCAGTTTAATAGGTGACAACCAGGATTTCTTCCTTTACAGTGAAATCGAATAGAAGATCTCAGGGAGCATCGCTCATGATAAGAGTACTGTCTCATGAAATTTTTGTTTATGAATATGTGTTTATGTACTGAGTCACCATAAAAAATATGTTTCTTCTTGCGGACTGTGGTAAGAAAAAAAAGTTTGAAAGCCTTCATTTAAGCCCCTATCACTTCTCACCTGGACTGCTTAAAGCCTGGAATGTTTATTCTAAGCATGATGAGAAGCCAAACACTTCACAATGGCCTAAAGGCCCAGCGTGGTCTGGTGCCTGCTTACCTCTCATCACCTCTTATCTCTCTCCTCCTCCTCCTCACTAACAGTGCCCCAGTCACACTGGCTGCCTTTTCACTGAACACACCAAAGTATCCCTACCTCAGGGAATTTGCACCTACAGTCTTCCTCTGCCTAGAATACTCTTCACAATACTTGCAGATTCTGCCTGGTCTTAGTGCAAGGGTCACCTCCACAGAGTGCACTTTCTAAAATGCCCCCAATCTCCCCTGTCTTTTATTTCTTTCTTAGCACTTATGACTACCTGAAATTACCTTGTTTATTTCTTTTCTTCAGACTTGCTACTGCCATTTGCCAGCTGCTTGAATGTAAGTTCAAGGCAGCAGAGCCTTCCTTGTCTGCCTCATTCACTGACGTATCTCCAGAGCCTAAAATAAATGCTGGTACACAGTAAGTGCTGGTGAAATGTTTTTTTGATTGAGTGAATCACTATGTGTGAAACATTATGCTAGATCTGAGATCAGAGAGGGAAGGCTCGCCCTACAGAGTCGCTTGACATACCATATGCTTTCCTGTTCCTCACCTCTCTATTCCCGTCCAGCTCTCTGAGGGCAAGGCCCCCTAGTGTTGTTCACCTTCTATATCCTCTGCCTTGCACAGTGCCTGGTACCTAGAGAATAAATGTTTTCTAAGTGAATGACCAAGATCATGAATTTGTGGTGGCTCCAATTACACAGGGTTGAATGATTTTCTAGCAGGTCTCTGGAGTGTTGGTTAAGCACAGAAAATGTACATATTTGGTTAGGTCCAGGATAAGGATATTTAAGAGCTGAAACTAATGATTGGAGAGTCATGAAAGGGATAGACAATGGAGTGTAGATGTCTTCCTTCTGGCTTCGCATATTAAATAAAAAGCTTAGATCCCTTTCTAAAAAGAATGGTCCCAGTTTTCCTTTTAGCCATTTTTAAGGAAAAAAGTTTTCCTTTTAGTCATACCATCACATCCATTTTCTCTTCCATTCTTTAGAATATAAATCCTAATTAGTATTTACTTTTGCTGATTACAATGCTATGGAATCATTCACATTTTCCCTTAGAGCAATGCAGAGTTACTTCTTACGTTACTTTTCTTAATGATAAAGTGCCATAGAGAGTCTGTCTTCTGATTGTAAAAATCTGGAGTGGATCTTTACTATAGATAAATTCCATCACCAGTCAGATAAGACCAATCAAGTTGCAGGAAACAAGTATACCACCCAACCAAGTCACAGACAAGAAACACCTTCAGCATAATTCCCCCATACCAGTTCATTCTAGCCTCTGCACAAAGTCTACCAAACAACCCCAGCAGGCCACAGAGAACACAAAAATCTTATGGGAAGTCTGATTACTCTACACTGAGTCAATCAAGGTAATTGACCCATTAATGATAAATGGCTTCTCGAAATAATTGAAGGATTCAGATTTTCAGATTTTTTTGTTTTGGAGAGGAAGGAATACATAACTTACTATTTACATTTTCATCAGCCATCTATTTTCCTTTCTGATGATATTTTATTGTGGGAAACAAAGAAAATGGGCTCCATATTTGGATACATGAGCAAGATGTTTACATCTTCCAAAGGTTAACGCTAGGAAGAGAATTAAAAAATCAAATTTGGCTTCAAATATAGTGGGAAAGAACATCATTAAAACTTTATCTCTTTCCCCTAAAAATGTTGAAGCACTCAGCAAATATTATACTCAGCCTTTTGGCTAGGTTCATTGATTGTAAGTGATACCATCTCCTCTTGCAAGTGAGGAAGATGGAGTCATAAACAAGAGGCCTCACTCAAGGGTACACAGTCACAATTAAAATTAGAATCTAAGCCACCGCCCCAAAACTTACACAACTTAAACCAATATACTAGAATGTGTTCTGCCGAACCCTGGGCTAAACCCTAATCCTGATTCTAATTACCATTATCATAGAATGATGGAATTTGAAAGAAAAGGGGCCTTCAATTCACCCAGTTCAACTCCTCACTTAACAGATGAAAAAAAAAAAAAAAAAAAAAATGCCAGCAAGGTGAAAGCACTTGACTAAAGTGGCTACAAGTCTGTGGTAGAGCCTAAACTGGAATTCAGGTTTCCAGACCGCCAGATGAAAAGCCTTTCCTCCATGTTACTCAAAAACATCAAAGTCTGTGCAGAAAGCTGAAGACAGCTGAGCTCCCACGATGCGCTGCAATCAGTGGGGGTGGGTGAACTAATTTCTTTGACCTTTAGGCTGAGAGAAAACATAAGACCTTGGCTGTGGCTTAAAGGCTTACCCAGGACAGGAAGTTCTGAGACCCAGGCCCAGGCAAGAATGAATTTCTTCACCCTGGTTGTTCCAGGAATGCATTTGGTAATCTATCCAGCGCTTAAGAAATATTAAAATGATTTGATGAGCTTGTTCCTCTCAACTCTAGCTGAACGCATTTGTCTGTTTTGTTTCTCGTGGGTAAAAAAGAACCAATACTCTTAATACGTCTTGAGGATGAGTAGATGACAGACCTGTGAGCAGGAAGAGGTACAGCAAGGGCAAAGACCTGTGGCTAGATGAGCAGGTGGAGGTCATGGTACCCAGCTGGCAGGGCTGGAGTAGATGGGGTAGGGTAAAATCCCTGAAATCCTGAAAGTTGGTTTAAGGAATTTATATGTGGGAGTAGAGCAGAGCAGGGCTGTGACACAAATTGAGGGTGTGTTTTTAAATGTGTTGGTCAGTAGCAGGTGTGATGGATGAACAGGGAGAGCATGGAGTGGGACCAATGAGGAGACTACGGCCGTCCAAGAGGGAACCCTTTGGCAATTCATGAACTGAGGCTCGAGACCTAGCACAATCACTGCAGCCTCCCTGCCCCTGCTCCAGGACACACCAGCCTCTGCCCCACCATTGGAAATTTTGCCCCTCTTCTCAGCATCCAAAGAGTACCTCCCCTGGGGATTCAATCCCACTGGAAGGCTGCGCCCTCTCCAGGGACCTGCAGCCAGACTCCACAGAAGCTCCTTGTTCTTTGGGCCTCTTACCATCATCTCTAGACCTTTCCAAGCTCTTTGGACGGCGCCGGGCAGACACCATGGGGAGCAATGATTCATGAGGACAGAGGGGAGAGCCTGGGTCAGGGACCAGTCAGGAACCTGGAAGGCACAGACACGAGGGGGCAAGGAGAGACAGTGGGTCCACGATGAGAAAAGCAGTTGAAACCACAACAGTAACAGTGAGGCACTTTGAGACACGTTTTGTTTTTCCCAGATTGAATGCTTCATGTTGCCTGTATGTGACATTTACACAAGCTCCATTCTGCCCTTCTACTACCATACTTTCCCTTTCCTCATTCATGGCAAGATGCCTCAGACCCGACTTGCTTCTTTTCCTTCTCATCCACGATGTCCCCTAAGAGCGGCCTGCTCTCCAACCTCCCGCTGAGTCCACTGGCTCCCCACATTCTGACGTCACAACCACGGGCATCTGTCACCTTTCAGTTCCACAGACATTTGTGAGTCACCTTGAGTTTTTCTAATCCCTTTGGCTCTCCCTCTGCAGTATTTATCAGATCTGGCCCATCTATTTTTCTTCCTGGTCTCCAGCGCACATCTGGCTTAACCACTTTGTAGTTGCTTGGCCGGTTTCTCCATCACTAACCTATCTCTGTTCTCCCATTCATTGGCTAATTAGAATCTCCTTCAAATGTTATTTCAATCACATTACCAAGTCTTACAGCTACACTTGCTCCTTCCTAATTGCTTTGTTCAAATTAAAGCTCTTACAAGCACAACACAAGAGTTGGAAGGAACATCAGAGATCCTTCGGACTTTATTTTACACATTTTAGAATTAAGATTTGCAGAGAATAAGATACATTGTTACCTTAAGCTCTCGGGCACCTCACTCTTTCCAAATTGTTCTTTTCCAATATACAATTTAAACAAAATCCTACCTCTTGAGCCATATCCATGCATGAATCCTTTCTGTCCACAACACAGCAGACTTTAGAAGCGGCTCATCACCTTCTACAACCTCTCATGAGGAGACTACCTGACAACACAAATCATTCCAGAAAGCTGAATTGTTGGGCATAGTTTGGCTTTGGATAACTACAGCAGATCAGGACTTGAGGTCTCCTGCAAGCTCAGGCAGCCCACTAGGACCACCGCTCCGCAAAGGCCACCTCCTCATGGTGCCTCCACAGCAAGGCATCTGATTGTCGGCAGTGGGTGAAACTCTTGTGTGCGCATGCACGCACACACACACACACACAATATCCGTACATATACACACATACATATAGAGAGGCATCTGAAATGAATAAAGTAAATATTTCATCTTAATATAGAAAAGATATTAAAATTCTTATACTGTGTAGAGGAATTTCAGTATATTCATTTTTCTTGATAAGTTCACGTGACCCAAGATGCAATGTACACGTACATAGCATTTTCTTACTTCATTCTTCCTAGCCTCTGAAGTCCTTTCTCCTTCCTTTTGTGTCATTCTTTCCAAATTTTCATCTACTCTTGAACTGTATCCTCAGCAGAAATGCAGCCCATCATTCTTATGACTTTTCCATTCGTCTCTACAAGTCCCCTTCTTTAAAAGTTCTGCTCAGGTAATTTCTGGAGTGGTATAACCAAAGATTTGGTAAAATGATAAGACTAGATGTGGCAGTAAAAACTTACCTGGGGGTAGAGGCAAAGAGAAAGGGGCTGTTTAGCTGCAGCGGGGAGGACCTAGGAGCACTGTGCCAGAAGCAACAATGGGCTCCTCGGGCAGAAGGGGGTGCACAGGCCGTAGATGAAGAGTCTAATATCCGGGAGCATCCAGGAACACCTGTCAGGTGATCAGTTACTCGCACAGGCAAAAGTTGCAAGTCTGCCATTATTGCTTATTTCATGCATGTTTAAGGACCACTGGAAGGGAGGGAAAGCAGTGAGCAGGCTTTGATGAAGACTAGAAAATAGGAGAATAAAGGGTGACTCACCTCTGAGACAGTCTGAGGTAGGGGAGAAAGCACCCATTAACAGCTGCTTAGAGGACAGCTGAATCCCTGGAATTTTACCTGTGGCCTGCCTCCACTGACAGCTGTGACTGCCATTTTAATTTTGAAATTCAGCTGTTCCTTTGCCAGTTTTGACACAACGTTTTAGACATGTTCTGAAGCATGACTCATGCTACTCTCCAAAGGCCAAACCACTTCAGTATTCTATTCAGTTAGTGCTCTGCTTCCTGATCTACTGGATATTCTCAGACCAAGATGCAAGATTAAGGCCACAGGCAATTTGAGAAGGTAGGAATTCTAGCCAAGACATTTGGCAACAAACACTAAAGACCACATGAGAGGCCTAAGGGACAAAGGGAAGGAGATTAAAAACATAACTGCCAAAGTTTTGCTTAATCTAAAAGAGCCTATATGATTAGATAGCACCATTCCTTCCATTAACAAGCAGGACTAAAATGTTTGCTGCGCCTTCTGATGTGCTGCAAGGCTGGGCCTGAGAGAGAGAAGGGAGGGAAGGGAGGGAAGAGGGTAACGCACTCCACAAGCATCCTGAAGAGTGAATGTTAACTGCAGGATTCGGGTGCTAGGAGAGATGCCTGAACGTGAGAAAAGTCATTTTTATCACCCATTAATTATTATTCAAGTGTACACCTTGCAGACTCAAACTTTTACACTAAATAATTGTGATTTTATTTTTTTCACAAAATACAAAGCTTTGCACCACATTATAGTAGTGTTCTAACACAAGAAAATCCTAGCGTTTTCATGGGGGGCGGGGAATGACATATATATATATATAGGATATTTATTTTATACATTCTTAAAATAATAAAATTGTCATGACAAAGTAATGCCAACCTTGTATAACATGCAGATTATTGCTTAGAACTTGCATATATTTTTAAATGGCACACAAAGTATACAAACATTTCAAATTTTTAAGGGAAATACCGAAAGATGTCTATTA
The DNA here is from genome assembly GCF_030028045.1 of Hippopotamus amphibius kiboko. Taxonomy (NCBI): domain Eukaryota; kingdom Metazoa; phylum Chordata; class Mammalia; order Artiodactyla; family Hippopotamidae; genus Hippopotamus; species Hippopotamus amphibius. The sequence continues at coordinate 83,535,751 of NC_080186.1, read as the reverse complement.
ATCCCTCCAAAGCACAACCAGAAAGAAAAAAATACTAAATTGCCATTTTAATGTCTGATAAATCTGAATAACACTGATTTGTAAATTACCAAGTCTTACATTCTGTAAATAAAATAAAAGTTCTTCAGCCTTATGGAAATACATTAGAAGGTATGTTCTCAAAATGTTAATATATTTTGAAAGACTTCTAAAGCCTTTGACAATTAAATATTAATGTGATACATTCTCAGAGAAACATCGTATATCATTATAGCTGTCACATTTACTGCAGTTTTCAAGTAACTTTTTCAAATTAAATCTGTCTAAAAGTTATTACAAAATCAAATAATTACCAAAAAATCTCATAACTCATCCCAATTACAAGTTAGTACGAGATTATTATCAATGCAAAAATTCCTTGAGTAAAAGGTAGGCATAATCATACTAGAAGCAAACCAAGCAAGAAACAGAAAAACATACAGCATATTTTATTTACAGTTATATCTTTATGCTTCATTAACTAAGAAGCAGCAAATACTTTAATGCACACTTAATTACAGAAAGAATTACATAACGATATAAAGGGAAAAAACATACAGATGATAATTAACGAGTTTTCAGCCAGAGGTATTTATATCTTTGAGATTTAGAAATCTTTCTTTCTCTTTTTTTTTTTTTTTGGTCTTAAATATAGGGCCTGATTTCAAAACTGTCTACTGCTTAGAAGGAATCAGTTTCAATGCAGACAAACCAATCTTCAGCTTCACTGCTGTCCAAAATATTTTCCAAGAAAGGTATGACCTTATCAAAGCCAAAAGAGATAGTCTGAGGTCTGGGCTAAAAAGGGACAAGGTTCAAATCCCTGGATGTTGTACTTTCAAAAAACACCCTGAGTAATCCACTCGCTGTAAGCTTGTTTTTAAAAGAAACAGGACCGTAACTAAGTTTGCTTGATTAAAGAGCAGGACCCAATAACAATGCCACAGACCAGCACACCCTCCTCATAACATCCTCATAACACAGAGCCACCTCAGTGCCTCCTCCTCCGCGTGTCAGAGGGTCAGAGGAAGAACATTTAGATAATTTACATGCCTGCAATGAAGCCCCAGCTGAAACATGTTATAAAGCTCTTCCTGCTAAACTAGTTTGAGAAAAAGAGACTACAGATGTTTCTCAATAAAACCATAACGTTATGAGCTTTGCTTGGTGTTGTAAATAAGTATTATTAAACGTACTAAATGGCTTCATATAGCCTCTTAATAAATTATGGTTTGTCTGTTCGCTACTTAAACTTACTGCAATTTTTTTTTTCAACAAAGGAACATACTTGTGAACTTTTAAATTTGCCACAATAGACTGGGAAGCTTACAGGTATGAGGAGACCTCAAAAGTTGACATAGGAAGGCATTGGCATAAAGGAGGGAGGTGCTGATGAAGTCTTTAGGGTATTAGGAGGAAGAGATGGAGGGGCTCAAAGGCTTCAGAGAGGAAACTTCTGGATTAAGGGAGGAATATCATGGTTTTTAAGGCCACATCAGTCATGCGGTCTCCTCCAACCCCAGGTCCTGCTGGTTTTTCCTTGTTCTCACACATATCACACACAACTCGTGTCAGAATTCGCTTTCAGTAGCTTTAGTGTGTCTATCATCAACCAGCTGTGGTTAAGGCTGGGAAGCTGTGTGTGCCCGGGGCCTCTCGCTGCTGTGCTGGTTTGCACCTGTTGAGACACACTGTACCAGACTTCTGATAAAATTATACCAGTTCGCTTCTTATGGAATCCAGAACACACAAATACATAGTCTTCTATGAAGTATAATTGATGATGTCAACAATGACATGGACTTTTCAATTTCATCCAACCGATTAAACCACTTAAAGCCAATTCAAATGTATATTTACATGTTTGGAGTGAAGAGTAACCTAGAAACTGAAATTTATTCAAACACCTATTTTAATAGTGTCTTTTGGAACATGTTTATTTTCCTTAAAAATGAAGCAGAACAAACACGAATATTACAACATACTTTCCCCCTATATATCTCCATGAGAAGAATATTTCTAAACACATGATAACAATTGGTGTAACCAACAGTAAAGGGAAGAACCATTGTCCAAATGCCCAATGCACCTCAGAGAAAGCATAAAATTTAAAAACTGATACTTTTAGCAAAATTTTGATTTGAGAGAAATAGGTTATTAAAATTTAGAAAAGAATTTGACTCAAACACCTATAAATTTGGCAGTTTTTAAAACTAGACCTTTACAACAGTACTGGGTCATCCACAGTATATCAGTCACCCTTAGGAATGGTGAAGACATTATTATTTCTCTTAACATAGGGCTAGCCCAGTAAATAACAAAACTGAACAGTTGGAATAAAAACTGCATTTCAACTTACTGTGATATAGCAAGACAATTTAAGCAAGAGTTCATTTCTTTGCACTCAAACATAACTCCATATTGAGTTTAAAATAAATGCAAATAATATTCATTAAAAAGATTTTAGACACAATAATGCAGACTCTATAAACTCAAGCTCATAATTTCTAAATTCTCCCCAATAAAATACCTAATGCAGAGTCTATGATCATGCATGCTATTTAGTTGATTTTCATTCATTTTCAAAATTTTGTAAGAATTTTTATTTTCTAGAGTATTACATGTTCAGAGAACATCTTTATAGTTACAAGTTGTCACTAATCTTTTTCTACAAAAATAGAGTTACTTAAAAATTTATACCAATTTGCTTTCATTTTCTATAAATATTTTAACAGTTGTTAAATATCAGAATGCCTAATAGAATCATTTAAATTAATCCATGTAGTCAAAATATTTAATATGTAAAATGTCTAGCAAAAGTTTGTCATTGATAAATGAAAAATTCATCATTTAATAAATGAAATGTTCTGTTTTCAACTACTTGTATCTTAGGTAGGTGGATACAATCACAGAACAGCAAAGTATAGCTCCTGTAAAGATCTGACTTAAAGTAGCATGGCAGCTTGTCATGTCTTTTCCATTTCACATCTGCTGTATAAGGAAGTAGGTAGAATCTACTTTCGGATATTGAATCTGGATGTTAAATTAACTGTCATGCAGCCAGCGTAAAGTAAGAATTGCTGACTAGGGAATAACAAACTTTAGTTCAACACATTATTTTACTTACACTTACTTAGTGAGGGGCTATACTACTGAAAGGTGCTGTCAGTGAAAGTAAAAATGAAGTTTTAAGCATGAAATAACAACTATAAAAACTGAAACCGCTATATGGAAACTCACTAGTATTATATCGCTTTACAGTCTTCATTTTGATGGTGGGTTTAAAATCTGCGTTCAGAAACTATAGAAATATCCAAAGAGTCAAAAATATTTATTTCAAGTTTTGTTTCTTTCTAAAGGAATGAATTTCCAAAATAGTTTTCTAATATAAATGTTTTCCTTTTAAAAAGCCATTTTTCTTGTGAAAGAGCAAGAAAAGAACAAGATAAAACCACCAGCTTTCCTACTCCCTCTAAACAACCAATACATGTTTACATGTCTATGTGCAGAAGGCAGTAAATTTAGGAACAAATTATCAATGTAATATTAGTAAATTTTAAAACAAATATTTATATTTTACATTACATTAGGTCTTTCAAAAGTAAGTGTACCTGGTAGAAGCCAATCAATTTCAATTTATCATTTAGTTACTGACTGAGATTTCAACTACCTTCTTCAAATGTTCTACAACTTCTCAGGCCCTAACGGCACTGGACAGCCAAGTTAAATCAAATCACATCAGATGAAAAGTCTTGAAACACCCAGCAAGCCACCCTTCATCATCACAACACAGGAGATGAGAATGAGCCACACATTCTCCTTCAAACTGAGAAACTGGATGGAGTAGGTCTTTTGGTTTGGGTTCAGTTGAATTCAAGTATTTACCACTGATTAATTTTTTTTCCTTACGTAAGAGCAATCATTAAAGTCAAGTACTTGAGAAAATAAAGGCAATAATAGCTAACTATATAGTTCTATATTTGGGTTGTAAGGACTAAGCAGAAGCAAACATATGCCCACACACACAAACAGAAAAAAAAGTCACCAGTCATTCATCCTCACACAAAACAATAATATTGATAATCAGAATGCTTGGATTAAATTATCTTTTTCCTGTCCTTTAGGAAAGATAGAAATTCAAAGCACTCAAAGTGCTGGTTAAGCAAGCGTGCATGTAAATTGTAAGTAAAATATGAATACTGTTTTTTTTTTTTCTTGTCGTTTTGGTCTCATCAAGAAGAGGCCTACCTTAGGAGCATGATAAACACATACTGCATAAGACTTTGGTGCTAATGATGTTGGGCTCTTAACTCAGGGGAAGTTTGGCAAATAGAAATAATATATTTTTCATAGAAAAAGTGCAAGGGAAGCAGATAGAAACAGCAGTGTTAAAGCTTTTTTCTTAATGATTCCTCCTATTAGCCTAAATAGTCATCCAGAACATGCATGTTTAGAAGAAAGAATTCATCTCTTAAGGAGCTCTATTAGATCAGTCTTAAGCTTTACTACAAAAGAAAAAAGCAATAATTTGGTAAAATGTTAAAAACAGAAATAACAAAGTGATGTCAGAAAAAAATCTAAAAATGCAGGAAATATTTTCCATGACAACTAATTAAAGATCCCCAAAATAAGCAAAATACTTCATTATTAGTAGATGATAGCATATCTAAATGAAAAAGACATCACTTCTAAAAGCCTAAGAAAAAGAACATTTCAACAGTTTGGAAATTAAGCCCTACACAGGTATTGACAGCCATAATAAGAAATGAGTGCAGTACAACAAAATGTGGAGAGCTATTTACAGATTTAAAAGCAGTTCTCATTCTTTCAGCAAAATCGGTGACATAACCAAGTGCACCAAATTAGCATAGTCATCTTTTCACAGAGAAAAATACCAAGGCCGGTTAAGAGAGTTCTAAAAAGATTCACCACCATATTTATAAATTTTTATTTAAACCTTTAAGATTTTATCCATGCTTATAATGCAGAAGAAAATCAGAAAATAAATCTTGGATAAAAACTAAATTTTAGTTTCTCTTTTCTAATGGTTAAAAGACACTGAAACCGTGAATAACAAGTATAATTAATAAAGAAGCACAAGAACATGCCAAGAATTCATCCTATCAGAAGATATAATGTGGGTAGTAATGAAGTATGCTTATCAACAGCCCACTTTTAGTTAAGTTTTCCATTCTGAAGACTCTTCTTGGCTTTCTCTTGTCTTATGAGAGAGATGACTTTGACGCACCCCTTTGAAATTTTGATCATCCACATGACATTCAACACATCCAAAACTACACAAGTAGAGATCCAGGAACATTGAATTAAAAATCCAAGCTTCACGTAGGCATCTGTTCCTAACACGGAGTAAATGTAGCCATAAAAAGGAGGTATAGAGGCAATCCGCACTATGAAGAACACCACTGTCATGAGTATTCCATTGGCGACATTAGCCTTGGAAAACTTAGGATACTTCAGAGCCTCAAAGAACCACCTGGGAAAAAAATTAAAGAAATATCACATTTATTCTGCATATCTGAGGTGTAATGATTTCTAGTTTTCAGTTTTTAAAATTTAGAACACCCCCCCTAAGATTTATATGGCAAGACAAGCGCCTAGAATAGTCAACATAATACTGAAAAAGAACAAAGTTGACAGATTCACTTTCAGGACCTATTATAAAGCTACAATAATCAAGACAGCATGGCATTGATAAAAGAACAAATAGACCAATGGAACAGAACAGAGAGCCCAGAATTAGACACACACAAATATACTCAACTTACTTTTGATAATGGTGTAAAGGTAATTCAATGGAGAAGAGTCCTTTTAACAAACAGTGCTGGAACAATAAGATATCCACATGCAGAAAAATAAACCTAAGACGTGAGGCAGAGACCTCACATCTTACACAAAAATTAACTTGAAATGGACCACAGACTTAAAAGTAAAATACAAAACTATAAAACTTCTAGAAAAAAAATAGGAAAAAATTTGCATGATCTTGGGTTTGATGATCGTATTTTAGATATAATACCCAAAGCATGATCCATAGAAGAAAATATCAATAAGTGGGACTTTGCTAAAATTAAAAACTGGCTTTGTGAAAGGCAGTGTTTAAAAAAATGAAAAACATCCAGACACTGGGAGATAGTGTTTATTAAATACACATGTGATAAAGCACCTGTATCCAAAATGCATAAAGAACTCTTAAAGCTGAGCAATCAGGAAACAACCCAATTAAAGCATGGGCAAAAGATCTTAAACACCTCATCAGGGACTTCCCTGGTGGCACAGTGGTTAAGAATCCGTTTGCCAAAGCAGGGGACATGGGTTTGATCCCTGGGCCGGCAAGATCCCACATGCCACAGAGCAACTAAGGCCAAGCACCACAACTACTGAGCCTGCACCCTAGAGCCCATGAGCCACAACTACGGAGCCCACGTGCCACAAGTACTGAAGCCCACGCACCTAGAGCCTGTGCTCTGCAATGAGAAGCCACCACAACGAGAGGCCCGCGCACTGCAATGAAGAGTAGCCCCGCTCACCACAGCTAGAGAAAGCCAGTGCGCAGCAACAAAGACCCAATGCAGCCAATAAATTAATTAATTTAAAAAAACACCTCATCAGAGAAGATAAACAAAAGGAAAAGCATATAAAAAGATGTTAAACATCATTTGTCATTAGAAAAATGTAAATTAAAACAATGACATATTACTACATATCTATTAGAATGACTACAATCCAAAAATCTGACAATACTAATTGCTAGCAAAGACGTGGAACAATAGGAACACTCATTTATTGTTGGTGGGAATGCAAAATGGTAAAGCAACTTTGGAAGACAGCATTGCAGTTATAATGTTAAGCATATTCACAGCACACAATCCAACAATCACACTTCTAGGTATTTTTCCAATTGATTTCAAAATATATGTCCACACAAAAACCTGCAATGCAAGTGTTTACGCCAACTATATTCATAATTGCCAAAAACTGGAAGTAACCAAAATGTGATAGGTTGCTTCACAATGTTATTCACAATGTAGTATGTGAATGGATAAGCAAATTGTGGTACATACATACAATAAAATACTATTCAGCAATAGAAAGGAATAAACTATCAATTCATGTAACACCACAGGTGAATCTTAAATGCATTCTGATAAATCAAAGAAGCCAATCTGCAAATGCTACCTACTGTATGATTCCATTTATATGACATTCTGGAAAAAGCAAAACTATAAAGAGAAAAAACAGATCAGTGGTTGCCAGAGGTTCAGGGAGAGAAGGAGAGGGTAGAACAGGTGAAGCACAAGCAATATTTTAGGGTAGTGAAACAATTCTGTATGATACTGTAGTGGTGGGTATATAACATTACGCATTTGTCAAAACCACCCATAGAACAGCATGAAGAGTGTATGCAAATTTAAAAAAATCAATAGGAGGTTGGAGGATGCCAGCCAGAATGTAGCCTGTGACAAAAGAATCTAACTGCATTCAAATACATGACATAACCTCACTGAAGGGAGTGGGGTAAAAATGGGTGACTAAGTAACTTTGGAAATGAATTAAGTCTGTAAGACTAAAGACAAAAGAAACTGTACACAGGCACTGTAGTCTAGCTGGTAAAACTGTTATGGGGGGACAGGTTAATAATTCTGAAACCATTATACATGTATATTGGAATTTAGCAAATAAGTAAACTTCTCTGATGGTGAAGTGGGGACCGGATTTCTCATTGCTGGAGTGGAGAGCTACGGACAACAGAGTGCAAAAGCCGAGACGGATCCACATGATACTGGATTAGAGTTGGAAACTTCAGTATAAACCCCTGCTTAGTTTAATACAGATATACAGACGGACATATATAGAAATATTATAGATATGTGTGTATACACAGGTTAGTATATTTCCAAGTGGTCAGCTGGAAGGGGATAGAAACAGTGATGCCCCAGGAGCGGTGAGCACACGCAGGGCCCACATTTCGGTTTCTATACCCGTCTCCAATAAAAGGAAACAGACTTCTTGACAAATGGCCGATTCTATGGTTTGGAAAGAGAATATAAATATAAACCTAGAGTATTTTTTTAGTATCAGAAAGTAAAGAAGTGCTGAAAAAACAAAATGATGAAGGTATGTCAAACGGACACAGGGGGCAATGAAAGAGCTCCCAATGGCAAAAGTTGTAACAATTTGAACAAAATAAATAATGCAGTATTGGATTCAAGCTCAAAGTATAAAATAAATATCCATGAAGCCATGGTAATATAAATGAATGAATGAGTGAATGAATAGGGGAGAAAAGATAAATATCCTGTACAGAATAATTGCAAATAAGTTATGTAGATACTGCACCCTCAAAGAGGTGAAGCATAACTCCCCACTCTTCAAGGGGGAACTATGTGTAGTGACTTTGTTCCAAATGGTTAGGTACAGAGGCAGGTGGGGTGGAAACAGTAACTTTAAAATTGAGAAATCTTACAAACCCTACCTCAGCCAGGTGAACAAGGTAAACATCAACAGTGATAAACCATGTCTATGCATGTAGTCCTGATATAACGTGATGAGAATGGCACTTTACTTCTGTGGTCTTCCTCCAAAACCCCCATAACCCGAGTCTAATCATAAGAAAAACATCAGACAAGCCCAGAGTGAGAAATATTCTACAAAACACCTGACCAGGACTCCTCAAAACTGACAAGGTCATCAAAACAATGAAAGCCTGAGAAACGGTCACAACCAGGAGTCTGAGACGTGACAACTAAATGTAATGTAGCATCCCTGATGGGATCCTGGGATAGAAAAAGGACATTAGATAAAAACTATGGAAATATGAAAATGCCATGGCCTTCAGTTAATAATAATGTATCAATATTCATTCATTAATTATGACAAATGTACCCTACAAGTGTAAATATTAATTAACAAGAGGAGAATCTGAATGTGAGGTATACGGGAACCCTCTGAATCATCCTTGACACTTTTCTGGAAGTCTAAAATTATTCTCAAGTAAAAAGCTTATTTTTTAAAAATATAGCTAGTATTTGCTGTATTCTACTTTTTCCTCCTTAAAAAAACTCTCTTGCCTAAATGTTACCTCATTATATTTTGGAGGTTAAATTGTAAATGTAGTAAAATATATCCATGTATCTTAATATTCAATTTGACTGAATTAGTCACGACTAAGCTAGAAATTGCTCAACCTCAGAAACTAAAAATTAACTGTTAAAAAAAAACCTTAAAATATTTTACTGAGAGTTTAAAATATCAAACAGAAATGATTTGTAGGATAAGAGGGGTATTACAATTTATAAGTATTATATATGTAGGCTGAAAAGAGAAGGGCTAAATTATTCAAGGCAGTTAAGAAAAAACTATTTAGGTAGCAATGATCAAATTAATAAAATAATATCACAAATAGGAAAAATGTCACTGAAGCAGTAAAATCAACATCTCTTGCTCTATCCAGATTTCCTATCCTCCAGCCTTCTCTGCTCCAAAGTTTTCCCATCTGATCCTCAGCCACTCATTTCTTTGACTATGTGGTGGCCTTGGGTGTAATCAGAAATGCTTTACCTCAAATAACCCATCCCCTTCTAAGCACAACTCGTAGTACCCCCTATTTCACTTTACCCAATTCCTTCTAAATCTCTTTTTTGACCTCCACTCCCAAATCCCTCACTATCAGCCTCTGATTCACTTCCTTTCCTACCTACCTGAACTTGGTTACCTTCAGAACACACATGGGCACCCTCAGTTCTCTTGCCACTTCATCTATGACACTCACCCTGCCTATGCCCAACTTCTCATCAAGCCAGCTTTCCTTAGGCAGAGTACAGACAGAAGGTGGGTACTGCACCCTGTAGTGAGAATGCCTGGGTTCAAACCTGCTTCTGCCATTTAGCTGCTGTGTGGTCTTACCTCTCTGTTATTGACTTCTATGTCTCAGTTTTGATCTCTACAAATCAGGGATAATGATAGCACCTCCCTAATACTATGAAGCTGTTGTGACACATAGTAAGAACTGCCCCGTACTAAGAGCTCAATCAATAGCTCTTATTACTCACCAATACTGACATTAAGATAAACAGCACAAATGTAACTTAAAGAGCTCGGAACGTCAACTGAATTCTCAAATTCGCTGGGTGTTCCTTTTACTTAACTCCACATTTTCTATAGAATTGCTCCCAAACCTCCGTCTCAACAATCAAGTCACTTCCCTTTCTCATTCACTTCTACTTCTCAATCCCATCAGAGGAGCTGGCCTCTTCTAATACTAAGGTATTCGAGTCCATCAACCGTGAATTCCTGAAACTCTGACCACAAGGCCTCAAATCTTCTTCTCAGGGACCTTTCCCTCTATATTCAGATGAAGAGGTTTCTCTTGCCCTCTCCAAGGCCAACTGCTTCTGTGCCCATGCTCTGGGACTTTAGGCCATCAATCTCCCCTTTCCCTTGCTCCATCCAGTTCCCTTTCTTTGGACTGATTCTTTCTTCTCTCTTACCAACATACAGAATTCTTCCTAACCCAAAAATCTCTCCTTCTCTGCTTCACTTCCCTATCAAACTTTTTAAAAAGAGAAGTCAACAGTATATTCACAGACAGTCTTGCTAGTACAATATGATTGCATTCCCCTACAAAAGAAATTGGTCACCAGTGACATCCCCATAACCGAGACAGCGGATTCATCTCAGCCTTCATCCAAGGTGAACTTTCTATAGCATATAACACTGCCAACCATCATACTGCCTTTCTCCTTTCCTGACTTCCATGATACCATTTCCTCCTGATTCTCCAACTACACTTTCTCAGTCTCCGCCTCCTCTACCTGTCCCTTAAATATTTGTGCTTCCTGTGAACACTTCCTTGCATGTGCTCTACCAAGGCCATTTTATCCATTCTCAGGGGCTTAAAGGGGTTCAGAATGAGCCTCCCCAAATGTGCCACTTTGGCATGCAGAACATTTTGAGCTGAAAGCAATTAAGACCCAGCAGACTCAAGAAAAACTCCTACCTCTCCCTTAACTACCTGAAAGAATTTAGACAGGTGTCCTGGCCCAGAAAGAGAGCTATTAGCAAAGAGAGAACTTTTTGTCTGAATGACCTATCTGTATGGCAGGACAAACATCTAATTACCACACATCTGCTCTTCTTATTGTCCTGGGAATCAACCTCCCCTGCAGGCCCCTATCCCATTCCTTAGCTCAAGATGACTTATAAGCCTTGATTGCCCAGCTTGTCCTTGGGTCTTATTGTCCTGTGGGACCCCCACACATATGTAATTAAATCTGTTTTTCTCCTGTTAATCGGCCTTATGTCAATTTGATTATTAAACCCACCAAAGAACCTAGACAAGTAGAGGAAAAATTTTTCCTCCTCAAAGGCTCAAACACCCTGACACAAATCTCTGGTTTCGAGTCCTCTCTGAGGGTCTGCCTGTAGTTCCATATTTCTGATTTATTGCTGAGCACCCTCACCTGACAAATCACACATTCTCAAATATGCCTAAAACCCAACATGCCTAAAACCAATAACCTACTCTTTTCCTAACCTCCCTTTCCTCCATGACCACCACCACAGAAAACTCCCCACATTAATCAATGGGATCACCATTGACTTAGTCATCCAAGTCAGAAACCTGGAGTCGCCCTAGACTGTTCCTAGTCTGGAGTCAAGTCCTATTGATTACATTTTATCTCCTAAGATTCTTTTTGTTTTAGCTCTTTATTGGAATATAATTGCTTTATACTGTTGTGCCAGTTTTTGCTATACAACAAAGTGAATCAGCTATATTTATACATATATCCCCATATCCCCTCCCTCCTGTGACTCCTTTTCACCCTCCCCATCCCAGCCCTCTAAGTCATCACCCATCATCAAGTTGATCTCCCTGTGCTATGCAGCAGCTTCCCACTAGCCATCTACTTTACATTTGGTAGTGTATATGCGTCAATGCTACCCTCTCTCTTTGTCCCAGCTTCTTTCTAATCCTTCCCCAACTCATTCCGTTCCACGTGCTGCCATATAATTTTTGGTCCTCGGTGTCTCTTACCTAGATGACTACAATAACCCAACACATCTCCCTTAACTCTACATTTCTAGCCTTTTCTCTTCAATGCCACAAGTCCTACATTATACTTAGCCTAGACTACCTCCTGTTCTCCAGCACTTTATGCATTTTCCAAATTTTTGATTGTCTGGAAAGGTGATTATCTAAAAATCTAAACTTTAAGAGCTTGTGCTTTGGCTTTACTGTACAATCACTGCATTTATCTTTGGCCAATTTTTCCCTGTGACTGGTGCCTGATCTTTAAGCCAGTCTCTTTGAAAGGAAAGAACACATATATTAGTTCAAGATGAAATAATATTTATATAATTGTCCTTCTCTTTCTGTCTCATGTCAGAAGGACCACTTATTTTATTGGAACCTACCTCTACTTATCTAATTAGAACACCCCTTCATTCCAGCAAACAAAGGCTAACAGTTTGTGAATATATGTATTGATGCTAAGAGGGAGACGAGCAGAAAGAAGCAAGACATGCATGTGGGATGGAAGGCAAGAGGGAAAACAAAGTCTTTCACCACCATCCACAGTTGTTTCTTAAATGGAAATAGAATAAAAGATGGTAGATTGTATGTGCTTGTAATCCCCATAGAGAAAAACCTATCTTTGGTCATTTAGCATTCCTTCCTCCTCCTCCTCTTCTAAAGGGCTTAGACCTTCTGATTAAGTTTCCTGGGAATTAATTGTGCAGAGCGCGGTACCAAGCACATGCAGTGTAAAAACAAGGTATTAGCAGGTGTGATTCACATTTGGAAAGAGGAGAGAGGGCTACTTTCAGGTAGAGAAAGAAAGAAAGAGAGAGAGAGAGCGGGACAGAGGGAGGGGATGGGAGCAAAGAATCTATCCCCCTATATGGTACCAGTTTGATGAGTTTGAGGAGTTGAGAGTTAGAAGTGTGAGCTTTGGGAAAACTAAAGGGTCCAGGAGATATTGTGAGTTCAGGAGAAATGAAGAGAATTTCAAGAAGTGCTGTTGTAACAAACTGGATCTTTGTTGACATCCTTGGAAAAACTCCAATAAGGATTTAGATGCTGTACTGTTTCTGGGACTCTACACGGAGACTGGGCTGTGAGCTGACCCCTGGGTGTTATCTTAGTCGCAAATGTAATTCTTTCAGGCATGTGAACATTTGTATTTAATAAATATTAACTCTGGAAATTTAGGAGTTCATGAACTTAATTTTAGAAAGGTTGTCCTCCACCCAGTCGTATTCTGGCTCCCTTTTACTTCTAAACTTTTTCTTCATTGTGTCTACTCTTCCTTCTCTTATTTCTCAATTCTAGACATTCAACTTTACCTTTTAAACACCATCTTTTCTCATGGCTTCAAACGTAACCTCTATCTGAACATTTCAAAATCCCTCTCTCTACCTCTTACTACATTTCCACTCAGATGCTCTGTTTGTCCTCTTACCCAGCATCTCCAAAGCAAACTCATCACCTTCCTGCCTACTCTTCCTAATCCTCATCTCTTTTTATTCCTCCAAGTCCAATGTAGAAGACATCTTAAGCTTGTCTTTTTTTCTATCTCTAATTTCTTATCATTACCAATTTCACTTTTTCTTACCTCAAAAACCTTTATTCCTTCATATCACTCTATCCTCACAGCCTAATTTGGGCTCCTATTTATTTCCTGGACTAATGAAATTAAACCAGTCATTCACACGACTAAGAGCTGTATGCTAACCTTCTAACCCAACCTTTTGCCTGCCATCTTACAATCTACCCTACAAATACCAAAAAGTAGAATTACTCAGTGCTATTTTCAGAATGTCTTTCTCCACTAGAATACATTCTTATTGTCCACTGGTCAAGTTCAATCAGCTATCCCTGGCACTCAGCACCCTCTCTATCCACTCTCCTCCTAAGATACACTCTTTGATCCTGGAAGTCTATGCAATTTCTCTTTCACATGGCATGATTATTCCACTTTTCAAAAACATATGTTCATTTCTTTCTTCTCTCTCCCTTTCCCACCCACTTCTAAAAATAATCCTAAAATATTTAAGACTATGTCCCAACTTCTCTTTAAAGCCTTGCATGACAAATATCAATCAGTAATAGGTCTTAAAACGTGGTTCATGGACCACTGAAACTTTTGGAGGAGTCTACAAGATAAAACTATTTTCATAATAATACTAAAATATTATCCACCTTTCTCACTGTGTTGACTTCTATACTGATGGTGTAAAGTACTGATGGATAAAACTGTTGGCATTCTAGCACCAATCATAGCAATGGTACAAAATGGTACTAGTTGCCATTGTAATCTTGACTGCCACATATTTGCAGTTAAAAACAAAACAAAACAAAACAAAACAGGGGTTGAATGGAGAAGTTTCATTTAAGAATGTCCTTGATGAAGCAGTAAGAATGATTAATTATATTAAGCCATGACCTTTGAGTCTTTTTAATATTCTGTGTAATAAAATGGGAAGTACACATAAAAAAAAATAAAGCACTTCTGCAGCAAAGTACAACAGTTGTCTGGAAGGAAAAACCTTGGATGATGATTTGAACTGTGAGCTAAACTACCTGCTTTTCCTATGGAACACTACCTTACTTCAAAGAATAACCGACAAACAATGGTTATTGAGACTTGGCTATTTTCTCAAAAATGAACAAAGTGAGCTTGTCACATCAAGGAAAGAAACTTGACAGTATTTGCTGTCAATGAGAAAATCTGAACTTTCAAATCAAAAATCAGAATTCTGGAAAATCTGTGTCTGCCACTGTGAGTTTGATAGCCTCCCAATACTTAAAAACTTTTCTGACGAAGTCAGTAATGGGTTTTTAAAAAAATATTATCTAATAAATGTATCAGTGTTTATTATAAGACCTACATAATTCAGTGAACCAATATTTTCCAAATGACTAAGGCATAATGACACAAAATTATGCATGAGTAATAGATTCAAAGTACAAGAGAGACCAATGGATTTGAATAGAACAGTGTATCAAAAGTTCACTGACATAGTTTCAGATTCCACATTTAACTAACCTTTAAGAAACTATCTCTTGCTATATTTTTGGAGTAGTATTAAAGGAGAATATCCCCAATTATTTGAAAAGTCCTACTGCATTATTAATCCTGAGAGGTTGATTTTTTTTTATTATGCTTCAACGAATACAACATTTCACAGCAGACTGAAAACAAAAGCAGACTTGAGAATCCAGCTGAATTCCATCAGGCTAGACATTAAAAAGATTTGCAAAATGTACAACAATGACACTGTTCACATGAAAAACTTTTCATTTTGGCAGTGTAGTTTACTTTTCACAAAAATTACATTAGCATGAAATATTGTTAATATTAAATGACAAATATTTTTAAATGTTTCCGTTTTAACTTTCAATCTGGTAAATATCTATAGATATAAGCCTATAGGAAGTAAGAATTCATTGAGGTCCTCAATAATTTATGAGATCAACAAGTCTAAGAACAGATGTTTTAAACCATTAATACCAGTGTTTTTCTTCCTGCCCTTTTTCACACAATGTCTTATTTTACTATCTCATATTTTATGTTAAGTCCTATTTCCTCAAACAGACATGACACCAGACACTCTAGTGAAGCTCCCTAAGGCAGGGACTGGGACATTTAGGTACTGGGAATGTATTCAATAAATACTGAAGGAACATATTAAGGAGCATAGGTACAAGATTTTATAAGGTATTTAACCTTAATAGCAATTCAAAAATACATCCTCATAACAGTTAAAGGCATTTAGGCAAAAAAGAAGTTACCGCCATTAAATTACTTTTTACAAAAAGAAAACTGATGCACAGGTATAACTCAGCAGCAGAAAATTAATTGAAGCCCAGGTGTCTAGGCTTTATACCCCACCACGTGCATCCCATGTGCCTTCTTAAATTACACAAAGCTCTAAAATAGAGAGAACATAAAAATACCACAAACTAAAGAAAACAAACTATGGAAAACTCTAACAGTGCTTAAGTAGCTGTGCTAAATTTTGTTATCATCTCCTTGCTGCATCATTATACCATCTCTTGCTCATATTCCAACCCCACTTCTCAATATCTTCATTTACAAAGGACTTGTAGCCTTTAAATATAGGTACAGCATAGCTTTTAACTATAAAATTAAAGAGTAAGTTAAACCATCTATAATGTGTTTTCTCAAAAAGGGTTTCAAACGAAAATAAAGTTCCTTTAAGTGTCAAAGTTAATTTTCTCCTGCTTCAAAATCTCAAATCTGAACCATCTTCCAGAGACAGACATTGCTAAAGCTTAACTGATCACCTCTTGGGACTCCTTCATTCAGAAAGCAATTAAACCGCTACTATGTGCCAGACAACGTGAGGATGCAGGATCATGCCAAGTTCAACAAAGTTTGGCTCTTGACCTAATGAAATGCAGAGATAAATAAGAAACAGGACAAGGAGGAAGAGAACTTTACAATAGTTTATTAATCATAATGGTATAACTGTGTGTCGCTATTACAGAAGTACAGGTAAGGGACACCCAACCCAGCCTGGAAGACACTGGTTTCATGATGGAAATGCCCCTTGGGCTGAGTTGTGAAGGCTGAGCAAAGAGCCAGGAGGCCTTTCCAGCACAGGGACAAGTTGGAGTGCGAGGAGATTTTTAAGGGAAAATGTGGCAGAAAGAGAGAAGATAGCTCTACTTAGCTTTCTGCGTCTCATTGCAGAGTCCATATTTTATCCTGGAAGCAGCAGGAGTCACTGAGAGGATCTAACCAGGGGGCTACGTGATCATTTTTGTGTTTTAGGGAGATCGCTGTGGGAGATAATAATACAGAAGAGGATGAAAGGGGAACAGGACTGGAGGCAAGCAGACTGCCTAGAGCAGGGATAAGCAAACTTTTTCCAAACTTTACTCCACTGAGTATACACTAAGTAAGGGGCTTTGGAAGCTATACCGTCTCTGTCGCAACTAATCAACTCTGCCGTTGTTGTGTGAAAGCAGTCTCAGTAAATAAATATGCATGGCTGTGCCCCAATATAAAGCTTTATTTGTAGAACAGGGAGCAGGTCTGGCCTCCAAGCCTTAGTTTGCCGACCCCAGTCTAGAACAGCACTGTCCAAAAGAATGTTCTGCAATAATGAAATGGTCCATAGATATTCCACCCAATTCAGTAGACCCATGGGGCTAAGAAGCACTGGAAATGTTACAAGTTCGACTAAGGAATTGAATTGTCAATCTTATTTAATTTTGGTTGAATTAAATGTAAATAGTCACATGTGGCTTGTAGCTACTCTACTGGACAGTACAGGGCTAGAGGCTGGTTCAGGAATCAGGCAAGAGATGATGAACTAGGGCACTGACAGCAGAGATGGAGAGGAGATGGCCAAGGCAAGAAGAGTTTAGGAGGTGATACAGTATGACCTGGGATGGACCAAATACAGGTGAGGGAGAAACAGTCAAAGATGATTCCCATATGTTGAGCAGACATAACCAAGAGAATGGCCGGCTCACATGCTGAACAGGAGTATATAAGAGAATACAGAGGGAAATATGCCGCATTCTATTTTAGACATGTTGATTCTGATGTGCCACCTGGGAGGAGAAAACACTGGACTATAATACAAAGAAGCAGGTAATATTAAATATGCTCTTTTTACAGAGGAAGCCACTGCACTTTAGGAATGTTACAATAACCTAGCCAAGGTCAGAGCAAGTAAGTGGCAAGGGTAAATTGCAGCTTGAATTTATATGATTTAAAATTCTTTCATAGCCCATTATACCACGTTGAGCAAATGGTAACAGAGGAAAGCTTGAAAGCACAACTCGCTCCAGGAGAAGCACAGAGAAGATTGGTGGGCCCAGAAGAGAGCCCTGGGGAACACCAGCATTTGAGAACTGTCTCTGACAAAGAAGACTGAGAGAGGATGGTCGGAGGACTACAAGAACCAGGGAAACGCAGTGTCATGAAAGCAAGGGGAGTTATGGCATTAGAAGAAGGAGGGGGACAACAGCATCGAGTCCACAGAGAGATACAGTAAGATAGGCACCAAAGAGAGTTCACTGGATTTTGCATCTGGAAGGCAAATCATTCCAGCCAAATGACAGAAAAGGAAGCCTAGTTTTAATGGGTTAAAGAACAAAATAGATACAACAAAGTAGAGAAGGCAAACATAAATTATGCACTTCCAGTGTTGACTAGGTTTCAGCATATTCAATATATACTACATTTAGCACTTACTGCATATGTACTGAATGACAAGCACTATGCGAGGTGCTTTACGCATGTATGTAAACATACAACAAAACATATAACCACAAAAAATCTTCACAATAAACTGTGAGACCTATAGGTATCATTATCATTATTTTATAGGTAAGAAAACTGAGGCTCAGAAAGATTAAGTAATCTTCCACAGACACACAATGGTAAGTGGGGGAGCTTGGATTTGAAACCAGGTTTTCTGCCTTCAAAGAACATGCTCTTTGCTCTCTATACTTTCACATCATCAGCGTTTTTAAAAATTGCAGAAGTCTTATTCTAAAAACTTTAAATGGCCAAGCCTAAATATCTTTTTGAAGAAATAAAATTATAACATATGAAACACTGGCAAACAAAATAAAAACAGTACATAAGTACCTGGGAAAGAACAGTTTAAGCAGCAGATTTGTAATCTAAGTTATCCTGTTTCGGGGGTAGAAGGACCATCCTTCCACCTTTGGCAAGAAAAAAGGTGATGAGGCTAATTGCTTGGTAAGCATCCTAATGGTATCTGTAACAGAAGAGTCTTCATCCATGGAATGCTTTCAGGATATACCTAGTCTAGGATTGCTTATGATAAATGAACCTAGAATGTATGCATTTATGGGGTCTGACCCCCGCCCTGGGAATGTTATATAACCTATGCAACTATCTGAGTATTAAATGGAGATGCTTCATAACCAAGAGAGCTCCTTCTATGTCAGCAATATGAACTATACATACCACGTAGAGACCTCATAGGTAACCTCATTCCAGAGTGTGCCCAATGCAAAAAAGACCTAGAAGCCATGCTGGTGGTCCTGAACATAGCCTTGCCTTGCCAGTGTCTTGTGATTACTTGTGTCCTTGAGATGATTAGTAAAGCTTGATACAGGGTAAGCTCCCTAACTCGCATGAGTCTGATTCGACTCCCAATTCTCTGGGTCATCTCTGTACTAAGCTATAAAAGGCTACATGTAATTGTGGGAGCCTTCCCTGGGTTTGGCATTTTGACCTAAGACTTGAAAGATAGATAAATTTTTCAAAGATGGAAGGAAAATCGAGGATGTAAATAAAGGAGGAAAAGTGAGAAAAATCCACAGGTGCATGAGAGAGTAAAGGTACAAAATTAACTCTAATGAGCAGCAAGAAATAAGGCTAGAGGCATGGAGCACATCACAGAGAGCTTGAAAAGTTCAGAGAAGAATCTGAAGATGATGTAGTGTTTAGCAAGAAAGTAAGGTACTGAAAATGGAACATAAGAAAGATGACTTTGGAAGCACTGTGAGGAAAAGATGGAAGAGGGGGTGGATGCGGAATTAGGAAGTCCGTTAGCAGGCTGTGGCAGTAATCAACCATGGAGGTTCCGGAGGTCCTAAACGAGGACCATGGAAGTAGCTAAACATTACACAGAAAAAATGTCAGCAGACCCTGATAAATGACAAGATAAGGGTAATAATAAAGGATAATAAATCCATTGTTAAAAATGAGCAACTGCCTCCCTCCAGGTGGAGCTTACTTTCTCTCCCCCCACCCCCTTGAGAGGGGGCTACAGTTCATGCCTTTCTTTCCAACAAGAGAGTAAAGGAAAGGAGAAACTTCACAGTGGAGAAACTTGGCAAACACCACCTCAACCACGTGACGAAAGTTCACCTCCCCAGCGATGTCATGTGGATATCATGCAGCTTCTGATATGATGTAATGAGAAGCACACTTCACCTCTATAGGGTTCCTCCCCAAAACCTATAACCTCCATCTAATCATGAGAAAAACAGTCAAATCCAGATTGGAGGACGTTCTACACAATAACTGGACAGTATTCCTCAACACTGTCAAGGTCATGAAAAACAAAGAAAGACTAAGAATCTGTTACAGACCAGGGGAGTCTGGGAAGACGTGACAACTAAATGCAGTGTGGCAGCCTGGGCTAAATTACAGAACAAAAAGAAGACCCTAATAGAAAAACTCATGAAATCCAACAAAGGCTGGAGTTCACTTCTTAGTAATGTATCAGTGCTGGTTTCTTGGTTTTGACAACTGTTCCATGTGATGTAAGATATTAATTATAGGGAAAACTAGGTGAAGGGTAAGTGGGAGTTTCTGTGCTATTTTTGTAACTTTTCTGTAAATCTAAAATGAAGATTATTTTAAAAGGGGGACTAAGATAATGTTGGTATCAGAATTTGAGAACAGGAAGAAGTTGGTATCAGGAATATTAACTGGACCCAAGATAAATCCAGTAAGACAAAGTATTATCATACCACAAAGAGAGCTGGGTTAAAGAGCCAGGACCACCACCTTCTAGCTCAGGAATCTTGGATAAGTTTCCCTAACCTTTCCAAGGCTCAGTTTCCTCATTTGTAAAATGGTGGTAACTCATATCACATACTCTCATCTTTATATTTAGGATCTTGGGGGAAAAATTTCCCCAAACCAAACAGCCCAAGTTTAAAATAATTAATGATATCAGTAACCTACCGGAGATTCACAAAAGGGCTGGAAAGTTCTGAAAGCAGGCGAAAATTCGCAATGTATCCCAGCACTCCATCCCTCTGGGTGATAAACATAAAACATAATGTCAGGGATAACATTCTTATCAAAATTTCCAAACATCGAAGAAACATTCAATAGCTTCTCAGCATAAAATAATAATCAGTATAAACACAAACCAAGTCTGCTAAACTGATTTTCTTCTCTATGAAAACCTAGAAATGTCATTCGACTTCTACAGTATTGTTTATTTTATTTTATTTTTTTTGGCACACAGGCTTAGTTGCTCCGTGGCATGTGGGATCTTCCTGGAGCAGGGATCAAACCCGTGTCCTCTGCATTGGCAGGCGGATTCTTAACCACTGCGCCACCTAGGAAGCCCTACAGTATTGTTTAAAGACAACATATTGTACACTTATGTTCACGTATGTATATCATGTTTGCTTAGAAAAACAGATTTCAAGCAGTTGTCTCACACTAAACTAATGAATTCTGAAAACAGCCATTAGTAACAGCATTCTCAAGTTACCGTGGAAATAATGATCAAAGTAGTGTGAATTTCAGAAGCTGAGGAATTTTATATAGCAATTAAATAACTAATAGGAATGTAGTTTTACATCCATTAGAAACCTTAAAAAAAAATCTCGAGTGTACTTCACTTCCTAAATGACAATATATAAGCCTGTGAGCAGATACACGTTTGCCAACTATAACAACACATGCTAAAACTTATCTATCATATTTGACCTGAAAAATATTTGTCAGTCAGAAGGTCCCATAGCTAAAACACACACTTTGGGGACCTTTCTGAATTTAGAAACATAATGCCTAGCACATTCCACTAATTTAATAATAGGAAAAGTATAGTAGAGTTAATAAGCATCAGAAAGAAAACCAAAACTATATATTCCAAACATTTTATGTAATTTTAGAAGTGTTACTAGGTAAACGGAGTCATTCTAGCACTTCCAATTAAATCAGAATTATGATTACACACCAAAAGAAACAGTCCCACCTGCCCACAAAACATTAGATATATTAGCATTTCAGAAACATTTTTCCTACTGTTTATACCACACTGCCTTCCAAATGGGAACAATATAAAGCAATAATAAAAAATAATAATAGTGCATGTACTATTTGAAGATTCTCAGTTCTTGTCTATGTAAGTTATTTTAGGGATTCAAAACTGAGAGCTGGATTGCAAGAATTAGCTTTTCCAAGATGAATCTAAAACTTTTTATAACCTCAAACTCACTGTCCTTAGTGAAACTGAAATGGGTGATGTAGAAGAAGAGGAGGACAGCAGAGAGACACGGACAGTGGCCAAGATGAGCACTGTGCACAGAAGTGGACGGAGGGGCAGGAAAGGGAGGGTGATGGACGTCTTAGAGTCAGCTGCACACAGCCACTGCAGTCCAAAAACACATGACAATACATGGGAGACCACTATGCACATGTGCTATTACTTTCACACAGAAATATGTGTGACTTTGAAATTATATGTTATTCTGTACCATTTACTTTTCTGTTACAATAAATATTTTTATTTAAACAATAGGACTAGTTAATGGTGGCAATTAGTAATGAATAGTGGGACTAAACAAATAAAATTGAGGAAAAATATAATATTTTTATGTTTCCTTCTGGCCTTTTATTTCTCTTTGTTAGATATTTAAACTTAGTAGGTGATATGTTTTTAAGAAGCATAAATGTAAGCCTTTTAAAAAGGAGAATGTAAATACAATGGGACTAAACAGTTATTACCTATATTTAATAAAAAAATATCTTCCTATCCATGACACAGTAGGATATTTTTACTCCTTATTTCCTTTTCCAATAAGACTTTTCTGAAATGCCTGCAGCCTTTAGGGTATCCTTATTTTTTGCAGGAGTGAAACAACTACAGTTAAATGTAAAATTCACTTTGACTTGTAGCTCTGCTCTTGGAGGCCCACATTACTGCTATCAGTCCAATATGATGATCTCAAGCTACATATTTTCTCAATAAAGGTCTTTAAGCATAAAATACATAAAATTTTACATATTAGCAATAGCAGGCTTTTAGAGTTATAAGAATTAAGTTTCCAGCTCTCTAACGACATCCATCCACTTTGTATCTACAGGTTTATTCTGGTAGATTAGCTGTTTGTAAGGTCATTTGGATGTATAAATTCATCATATACACCATCTATTTCTAAAATATGTATCATTTTAAAACACTCTAGAGTACACGGGATGGACTCCAATAAGTTACAGTTTAAGAAAAAAAAAAAAAAAAGTCTTCTTTAATGTAGATACTCTTTTCTGGTAACATTTTTGAGTTCTGAAGCAGTCTTATTTCCAAAAAATGAGCCACTGTTTCATTGTATGAGTTTCTGTTACAATCTGCACATATTAAACAACGCAGGTACCGATAGCTCATCCTTTTCTAGCTCCTTATGGTCTCCTCAATGATCATCTGTTTCACTGCAACACTTTTCTATTCTCATCTTCAATCTATTTCCAAACTAAAGGACATTCCTCTTGCCTCACACTCTGAACATATGATTGTACAGCAGGCCAATGTTTGCTGGCAACAGTCATAGCTACTTGCAGGCTCATGTCCAAGGAGGTCATCTCCTTCCATCTCCATAAAGTTAAAAATCTCATTATGAGCTTCTGCAGGTTTTGAGTAAACTAAAGGTGAGAAAGAACTTTCATTCCGAAAGCCTCAATGTCACAGGTAAACAAATCATGTCTCTTTTTAGCAGTATTATATGCAAGATGTGGAAGACATCTAGGAGGTAGTATCTTTTCACTTTCTTTGGTAAGAAGTTTATAGGCTGAATGAAATCTGCCAAAGTTTACAACAGCACTGTCTGCTATAAAATGCAGATAGATTAGCAAAATCTAATTTGTTTTTGAACAGCATATCAACAATTTTTATGTTTTATGTGGTTTCTTTATAATCTTCACAGAAATTGAAAATTCAATTTGAAACTCCATCTTTCAAATCAAAGTACCTAAGATCTAGGGGAACATCTTTTTGTTGCTGTGATTCAATAAATCACTTGATATACTGCAGAAAGAATGATCGTTGGTAAGATCTGACACAATCAGTGCTATATGCTATAAGAAGCCAACACATCTGTTATCAAAGCTCCCCTCCTCTTTCACCTACAGAATATTTTAGTTGCAACCTCTGAATCAGGAAATGTAGTTCTACTTGGTTTCATAGAGCAATCAAGGGAATAAAATGTACACTCGTGCGGAATGTCCAAGCTAATTCAATGCCCACTTTCTTCTATTTTGGTATCTTTTTGCAAGATGAAGAAAGTACAGATTAAGATGTATCTGCCTGTATCATTCCAGACCTTGAGATTCAGTCTCTTTAGGTGCTTTTACATCCCGTTCTCTACCAGGCCGGGTTAGTGGCTAGGGCTGTCATAACAAAGTGTCACAGACCAGGTGCCTTAAACAACAGAAATTTATTGTCTTACAGTTCTGGAGGCTAGAAGTTCAAGATTAAGGGCCATGCTCCTTCTGTGTGTTCTATTCCAGGTCTCTCTCCTAGATTCTAACAGTTTCTTGGTTTCTGGCAGCCAATCTTCACGCTGTGTTTTCCCTATATGCATATCTGTGACTAAATCTCCTTTTTTATAAGCATACCAGTCACACTGGACTAAGGACCAATCCTACTCAAGCATGACCTGATCTTCACTTAACTAATTATATCTATAACGACCCTATTTCCAAATAAAGTCATATTATGAGGAACTGGGGCTTAGCTAGGACTTCAGCATATACAGTTGAGGTGGGGGAGGGACACAATTTAATCCCAAATTCTTTTCTGCATATTGTGCAGCATGTTCTGCTTCAGTTATCCAACTTCCTGTGTGTCTTTTCAACCATCTATGATAACTTATCATTATATACAATAATATGTACTAGGTATATTTTCATACATAATAACTACTATAACCTTTATTGGTCATATTTGGGGCATTATGGTGTTGGTATCATCTGTTCTCATTTTCATTATCTGAACTCTTAGAAAAAATGGTCACAGTATTCACAGTGTTATAAACTAAACTAACACTATCTCAATACAAATACAACAGTTAATCCAATGGGCAAAGTCAAAGAAGGCTAGTATTGCTCATGGTTACAACACACTTAAGTTGCATCATTCAGAGTGATGTGACAACAGATGATCCATTACTGTGAATTGCAAATCATGGCTGCCATGATTTTTTTGCATCACAGGGAGGGGTTTCATGGGATGTGGGATTTTCAATGGTAAAATGGTAAAACCAGGACAGATATGGGCAAGCCACTCCCATCTTTATTTCACTATGAATTTTATTATAATGAATTCCAAGTGGCAGGTGAACTTTTTCATTTTAATACATAATAGGAATCATATTCCCAGAATGAGATGGGGGAATGAATAAACAGCAGGCATCTGACTGCTCTAACTTATCCAGCATAGAACAGCACTTTTTAAAGAAAAGAGGAAACAAACTGCCATTCATATTTCAGGTTCCCGGATATTTTGTAGGCTTATTTTTAGTTTTCGTGATTTGCTTCAAGTTTAGATGAGTTTTTCCAAAAGAAGTGGTCAGAAGAGTTGAATTAAGAAGAGGTCAGAAGAACAAATAATTATGTTCAATGGTAGACCAGCCAAGTAAAATTTTACGTTGAAATGTTCTTCTTTTCTCTCCCTCCATAGTTAAATTCTGCAGTGAACAGGGCAAGGGAGAAGAGCTTTGAAAATAGTACACAACTATAAATAGCATCACTGGGGGCAGGGGGTACAAAAAATGAAAGGAAAAAAGTTATTTTAGTGAGATTGTTACTTGAACCAGACATTAAAACCTTGGAAATATTTTTATTAGTATAATCTTGCATTATAATAGATTCAGATATGTAATAAACATTCACTCTTGTTTCTTAAAGATAACATTGCCTTGCTCAACATCACTAATCATTAGAGAAATGCAAGTCCAAGCCACAATGAGATATCACCTCACACCGGTCAGAACAGCCATCATCAAAACATCTAGAAACAATAAATGTTGGAGAGGGTGTGGAGAAAAGGGAACTCTCCTGCACTGTGGATGGGAGTATAAGTTGGTACAGCCACTATGGAAAACAGTTTGGAGGTTCCTTAAAAAACTAAAAATAGAACTACCATATGATCCAGTAATCCCACTCCTGGGCATATACCCAGAGAAAATCATAATCCAAAAAGAAACATGTACCATAATGTTCATTGCAGCACTATTTACAATAGCCAGGACATGGAAGCAACCTAAAATGCCCATCAACAGACGAATGGATAAAGAAGATGTGGCATATATATACAACAGAATATTACTCAGCCATAAAAAGGAATGGAATTGAGCTATCTGCAATGAGGTGGATAGACCTAGAGTCTGTCATACAGAGTGAAGTAAGCCAGAAAGAGAAAAGCAAATATTGTATGCTAACTCATATATACGGAATCTAAAAAAAAAAAATGGTACTGATGAACCCAGTGACAGGGCAAGAATAAGGATGCAGAGAATGGACTGGAGGACACAGGATTGGGGTGGCGGGGAGTGAAGGGGAAGCTGGGACGAAATGAGAGAGTAGCACAGACATATATACACTACCAACTGTAAAATAGATAGCTAGCGGGAAGTTGCTGTATAACAAAGGGAGATCAGCTCGATAATGTGTGATGCCTTAGAGGGCCAGAACAGGGAGGGTGGAAGGGAGTCGCAGGAGGGAGGGTATATGGGGATATATGTATAAATACAGGTGATTCACTTTGGTGTACCTCAAAAGCTGGTACAAGAGTGTAAAACAATTATATTCCAATAAAGAGCTTAAAAAAAAAATTGCCTTTATCCCCTCAGTTAAAGGTAGCTCTTCTTCCAATCCATTATTCTTAGTGATTTTCTTCTTCTGATTAGTTTTTTTAAGTCTATGCTATTCTAGGTAACTATATCTAATGTTTAGAGAATATGACAGTCCAGACTGCTGTAAAATATTGTGAGTTAATGTGTTGCTATGGTCAGCCAAAATCCTTGCTAACTTACTCACTATGTCTTTCAAATAAACAATTTTTCCAAAGATGAGATCCAATACTAAAATTTGTTTTATTTTTGTTTAATTTGCATTTTATGCAACTTCTAAAATATTTTCAAAGACACCCCAAAGTCATGTAAAATACTGAAATGACATAGTAGCAATAGCCTTAAACTTTAAGAGAATTCTAAAAATTTCTCTCTAGTTAACTTTAACAATACAAAAAATATGTTTATGAAATATACTATGTTTAAGACTTTTTTGAGAGTTTAGAAGATTACTTCTTTCAACTCCTTTCAAACTGGTATAGAATTAAAAACAACTATTAACCAAAGTACCAAATTAATATCAGGTAAAACCTGACTTTATGATATTCTTTAAGTATTAGAAATTACTAGTAAAAAACAGTATAATTGATATGTTGTTTTTGTCTAAATTTGGCCAAAATACAAATTTTCCACACTTAGAGAAAATTTCCCCCAGATTTTGTTTAAAAAAAGGAGGGGGGGGCATAACATCTTGGCCCTTCTCCTAATTTCTCTTACCTCTTTCCAAGGAGAATGGATTAGTCGTAGCCCAGTGATTCTCAAAGTGTGGTCCCAGACTAGCAGCATTGGTATTACTTGGGAACTTGCTAAATTTGCATATTCTTGGGCCCCATTGCAGATCTACTGAATCAGAAGCCCTGGGGGTGGGACCAGTTAATCTAGTTTCAATAGGTCCTCTAGGTGATTCCAATCTACACTAGAGTTAGAGAATCACTTTCCTAGTTTAGAGGCTAGAGATTTCTAAGCCCTAAGGGAAGTAGCTCCTTCTTTCTCTGAAATTGTAAGTAGGGAAGGTTTACAAATACCCTCATCAGAATCTATAGCATTATCAAGGTGAACCTGGTACATTCCTCTAGAAAAGTTTCTCCTGCCCCCTTCCTCTCTATTATAGTACTTACCCCCTTCAAATATCTATATTCTCTGTGTCTCATACTGTTCTACCTAGAAAGCTTAGCACAGTGCCTGGCCCATGTTTCCTGAGTTGAATCTCACCTACTCACCAGTGTAAAGGAGAATCACCTCCAAAATCAAAATCTTAAAAGAAGAGAAAAAAAAAATCCTAAAAGAGTCCTTCAGGCCTATTTTTGAGTGGGTGAGAGCACTCTGATGAGATATTGGTATCCCACTCTAAAATGAAGAGAAAAATATCTAAATTTCAATTTTTTAAAGAAATCAGTAGAACAGAGTTAGAGGTTATCATAAATTTGTTACGAGAAAAAAATACCAGATGTTTAATCTCCAAACCTTGATACATTCAGATTAGTGAAGGCAAGACAGGAAAAAGGGGGTAGGCAAGTAAGAGACGTAGGGGAATTTGAGACCTAAGCTAGAAGCAGGCTCTCAATGAGTACACCAGCAAACTGAGGAGTACCTCATTATCCCTATGACCTCCTGGCTATTACTGAACCTCTCTAACTCCATTTCCAGATGTCTTTAAAATATGAGGAATGCTTTGTAACACAGCTGGTGTTAGGAGTGTATGGCCATCACCACCACCATCATCATCCTCACTGTTTTACAAAACAATGTGACAGAGTTACAGTTAACTGATAGATGGAAGGTCTCTGAACACCATTACCTCTATATTCCAAAACTCATGGTAGAATTTCCATGAAGACTTACGGGCTCACCAACTACTTAGTAAGCCTTTACAACCTTATTCTATTTGGGCAATTCATTATGTAATTAAGCAATTACGTTTGGGGAGACAGGGATAGTTAATGAATGATCAAGGGCCTATGGTGTGAAGGTCAGGATTTGAACCTTAGCTCTCCTCAGTGACCTTTGGGCAAAGTTGGCCAGAACAACTTACAACTGACTTACAACCATTTGTAAAATAAGCAGAATACCATCTTTATGACAGAATTGATGTGAGAATAAGATCCAATGCATACTAATGGCAAACAGGAAAAATACTAAAACAGAAAATGCACTCCAAAAAACCTTTTTTTTAAGTTAAAAGTGAAATTGAACCAGGTAATTTTTATTATAGCTATTAAAAAGATTAAATAAGTTTGAACAGGTCCTAAAAGGACATATTCCTTCCTGCCTAGTTAGAGGCCTCCACCTCTAGTCACTGATACCTGAATGACTACACAGGACGAAGGGCCATGCCTGAAATGATGATGGATGGATGATAAGATCACCATCACAATTAGGATTAAAAATGCAGGTTCACTACCACTATTTTACTATAAAAGATAAATTATCACTCCTCAAAAAGTAGTTAGTTACTTTATAACTGCTACAGAAAAAAGAAAAAAATCCAGGTTGAAAAGGGAAATAAATACTTCTAAGGGAAGACTCACCTGTTTTATTTACCCAGTAGGTTATATCAACTTTATACCTCACTTTGCACAACACTACTTCCCCCAACCCGAACTTAATTCTTCACAAGTTTATGTTCACGACCATCACAGTGTGGTAGGGTTATAGTGACCTCTGAAGACTGCCTATTTCAATTACCCAGAGATTTTTTTAAAATCCCTTCTACAAAAGCTCTTCCCATTTGCCCCCAGCATGGACAAGTCCACGGTGAGGAGAGTAACATCTCCTAAAGCAGCTTTCCAAAAGTTCCAGAACTATACTGTACCCTCTTTGACATCCACCTGCCACTCCCACTCCTAATCCTGGCTATCCAAAATCTCTTTTTCATATGATAATCCTTCAAATATTTAACGACTGTCCAAGTCCATGTCTATCTTCTTTCCAGATACTATTTCCAAGCTGCTCAGAAAATTCTGGCCTACGCTCTTCAGAGTTCCTGAGCCCTATGAATTGCCAGTATTCACAAAACAAAAACAAACAGATCCAACAACAAAAACCAACCAACCCCTGGTGAAAAGAACCATTCACACATAATCCCTACACGTTAACTAGTTAAATCACATACGCACATACATCTTTTTGAGGGCACAGGGTAACCTTTCTAAAGAGAAGGTTAGTAGGACATGTCACTAGCCTTAAAAGTGTACATACCATTTGCCCAGGGATCCCACAAAATTAGTCTTTGAGAATAATGATGTATAGGCACAAATATGAAGACATAATGTTTCCTCAAATTATATACAATAGTGAAACAGAACATATAACAATAAGGAATTGATTAAATATGATTATATATCCATAAACCATCAACAGAGATAATGATACAACCAGATAGCCTGAAAATAAAAACATTTTCAGAACTTGCTGAAGACTTAAGAGAGTGTACCTCCATTACCCTCTTTCTTAGAAAATTATTTGAAGATATGCTGCAACACGAGTGAATAAACAAAGACAGATACGGGATGCAGGGAACAGTGGCCCTGCCACAATAAAGGCATACGTTACAAGAAAAAAGGAAGGCAATTAGAAACTCAAAGCAAAAATTAGACAGGAAATGTAATCCTGGTTGTGCAGTGAACTATTTTAATACAGTCATAATGAACAGTTTATTTTCTCTGCATAGGATCAACTGGATACAAAGGAAAACAATACGATTACAGAATAAAAGGCAAATATTTAAAACTCCTGGCGATACAAAAGCACAAATGACAGAAACTGGGAAGAACAGTGGGAGTAAGGGAAGTGGAAGAAAGGACAGAAGTACAAGCATCTTCACCTTAAAGGATCAAGAGGCGCTACAAACCAGAAACAAAAGTGTTGCAAGTTTTCTCAATGACGGGTGATGACTCAGAGGGCCAGGATAGGGAGGGTGGGAGGGAGTCGCAGCAGGGAGGGGATATGGGGATATCTGTATAAATACAGCGGATTCACTTTGCTGTACAGCAGAAACTGGCAGAAGAATATAAAGCAATTATATTCCAATAAAGAGCTTTCAAAAAGGGGGGGGGGGGGTTGAAAGTTTTCAAAGGAACTGAGAGAGAACCTCAAATTACTTTAACTACATGGGAAGGAAAAAGGGAAGGGAAATAGAGGTGTGAGAGTTAAATTCTTACCCATCATAGCAAGAAGATAATAAACGGTATCTAACATTGACAAATCAAGAGCTGGCTGACAGCCACCTAAGTGACCACCATCAATTCCTTCCCTTCCTCATATCAAGAGGTGGAGTCTTATGTTCCTCCTCTCGAATCTGAGCTGCCTCAGTGACTCACCTGACCAGCAGAAAGCCATGGAAGTGAAGTTCTGGACCTTCTGAAGCTAGGTTATAAGAAGCCATGTAACTTCCTCCTGGATCTGTTGGAACACTCACTCTTTTTTATGGCTTATTGGTTATCTATTTTATACCTAATAGTGTATATATGCCAATCCCAATTTCCCAGTTCATCCCACCCCCTGGAACACTCCCTCTTGAGATGCTCTCTCTCAGAACACAGCAGCCAGGCTGTGAGAAGCTGAAGCCACATGGAGGGGCCACATACAGGAGCTCCAGGCAGTCAGCCCGCTGATGTCCCAGCAGGGAGCTAGCATCAACTACCAGTGACTTGAATGAGCCCCTTTCAACCCAGTTGAGCCTTTAGATGATCCAGTCCCAACTGCTCCCCGACAGCACCCACATGAGACCGCACACAAGGACCACCCAGCTTTCTTCCTTTCTTTTTTTTTCTCAATACAGTGAAGATCTCCCAAGTCAATGGGTTTCACTAGTCAAAGTCGGTATTCTAACTGACAATCAAAATGTCACATTTTTAGCCAATGGGAGAGCCATCACGTTGGTTCCTGTGTCTATTTAACAAGACCTTATTAGTCTTTGATAGGTTCCTTGCTTTCTGACACAAGATTATCAGTTATTTTGTTGTATGCAATACTCCAATATGTAAAACAAATTAAAAATTCTTGGTTTTGATCCCATTTTTGTTATATTCATACACAGAATGCTTTTTACTTATGCATATACACAGATAGGATACACTCCTAAATGTAAATGGTAAGTAAGTAAATATAAATAGTTATCTCTGGGTGGGGGCATTATTTTTTCTTTTTGCTTGTCAGTATTTTCTAATCCTCAAATAACAATGAATGATCTAATTAATTTTTTCAAATAGCCTCTGCTTGTACATTATTTATCACAGCTTTTTAATTTACAATGTTGCTGTAAGGGGCCTTAATCACTGTTTTCCAAATGTATTCTTTTGTGGTTCTCTTTCTACCCTTCTGAAGTTCTCCTTTGCCTCTTTTACAGGATCAACCATCTTCTGGTCCCTGACCCTGATCGCCCTGTCCTCACAAGACACACCGTATTTCTAATGGCATACAGGCCTTTTCCCCTGGAATCACCACGTATCACTACAAACCTCACAACATCGACAAGCACACTCCTGCCCAAACTGGTTCTCCCGTTTCCTTCAGGATCTCACATTTCTCCAGTGCCCTGGGTCACACTGCCCTCTGCTTTCCCTTCCTTCTCTGAAATCCAAATTAGTCACGTGATTTATGGACTACAAAAATGGCTTTTAGATTTGTTCTCCTCATTAATAAAACCACCAACATTAAGTTCTTCATAATCTATCATCTACATTACTCCAATAATCTCCTAAATGAGATCCTCCTCCACGCAGCTTTTCTTTTTCCCTACACACCACCATCAGCTTTATCTTTTTAATATGCTAATTGCATCATTTTCTGGCTAAAAGTCCTGTAACAATTCTGTGAAAAGTAAAATGCAAGGTTGATGAGTTGGAATGTTTACTCCATCAGGCAGGCCCATCTTACTCATCCAAACATACAACCACCACTGAGCCCACACAAATCCCACACACGGACAACCCAAGTCCTTAATACCACCCATGTCCTTAATACCACCCATGAAGATCTGACCTCTTTTCCTCATGTTTTTGGACCTAGAAAGCTTTCCCTACTTCTTTCTGCTGATCTAAACATATCTTTTCTTCTTTTTTTTTTTTTTTTTTTTGGAAGACTAAGCCTCATCTATCTCAAAAGCTCTCTTGGAAAATGTTTTTAAAACATATATATATATGAAAATGTATGCACAATTTATATAAACTGCAAGAATATACGTAAGTATTGTCAGTAGTTATCTCTGGAGAATCAGACCTAGAAAAATGTTATACTCACTAAGCCTTGTATGTCTACAAACTCAGAATTTTTTTTAATAAACATCCATATTGAGACAAAAAAAATGGAAATTAACACACTCATCTTTCCATTTCCTAAATTGCTACAGTATTACTGATTTATCACTAGGTGCTGTGTTACTTGAATTCCTTCCTCTCCCTCCCTCCCTCCCTCCCTCCCTTCCTTGCTGCACTGTGTAGCATGCAGGATCTTAGTTCTCCAACCAGGAATCGAACCCGTGCCCTCTGCAGTGGAACTGTGTAGTCTTAATCACTGGACCATCAGGGAAGTCCCTTGAATTTTTAAAAATAGTTTCCTATATTTAAATCTTGGAATCTGTGGGATTCGTTTAGGTAGCTATCATATTCTTATTCCTTACCCCCCACCTCCTTAGTTCAAAACCACTGTGAGCCAGTGAACTATGCTTCCATAGTTTCTGATCCTGTATATCAATGACTCTCGACCTGTTTAACCCAATTCACCGATGAGGATCAGCATCATGTGTGGCACAAGCTTCCACAGGCGTAGGTAGCCATTAGATCAGCTTCCGGTTACGTGCAATTCCTTGTTAGCTTATCCCCACCCCACCAGCAAAAACTACTAAAATACAGGTGAGATGGATGCTATTAAGAGGACAGGTGTAATTCAGCTCTAATACACTATGTTTTAATACTTTACTGTTAGTAAATTATGGCAAACTCACAACTGACTTCTGGTCAATGTGGTGTTTCCATTTCTGCCACCTCCCTCTAAGGAGTTTTGCCTATAGTAAAATTCATACAGGCCAAGGCCTCTACCTGACTCTGTGAGGGAAAACAAAATAAGATTTGTCTGATCCCTTCCAGAGCTTAAAAGAAAATTCTCCTTTCAGCCAGTGATTATGAAAATCTGGATTTTCTTATCATGGGACATTTAATTTTCTAACAGCCAAGAGTGGCTAGGGTCAGGAATTTAGAAGGTAGGGGAGAAATAAATAAATAGCTTAGTTTTTAATTTAAAAAAAAGAAGAAAAAGGTAAGGGAGGAAGATAAAATTATTATGCACCTACTACTGCTAGTATGATGCTAAACACTGTGCCACTATCAATGACTTGGAGTGGGATGGGCACACGTTCCCACCACTAGGGCTGTGCAATTAGTGAGAGGTAAGTTATGGGCATCCCACATTGGGCTTTGTATAAAAATATGACGATGTTCTGCTGTAGCAATCATGAGGTACGTTTTCTAGGTTATTCATACTGACCCAGAATCTTAGGACCTTTTCATGGGAAACCCTTTCAGAGCACGTTAATCTAAAAATGAGATTTGGGAACAAAATCCACCACATACTTAATTACTCTTTGCTTAACTTTAATCATTCAAGGTATTTGATGATTTACGTACAAGACATAGTTGAAGGTTTGAGCTAACACACAGAACTGGACTGTCCAATCTGGCTCACATGAAACAGTGATCTTACCTAGAATTAAGCTTTACTAACTGCTACAAGGGTAGAGGCTATCAGATAATTCAGAGCAAGCAGAGAGAGGTTTGGGACCTGAAAGGCGGCTGGCAAGCCGGGTCCTGTCTGTGTTGAACAAGCATTGCTGGCCCATTAGATGTGAAGGCTCTACTAGGTGAGGTTCACCAAGTTCCTCACAGGTAGTGGGAGTTTATCTTATAAAACATCTCCATTTTATGCCTCCAAAAAATTCTCCACATGTCATTCTCCAAGGAGCCAGGTCTCACAGAGCCTGGGTTCTCTTTACTACAAGGAATCCTTAGCCAGGAACAGGCTGAGGGCATTCCAGAGTTAAGACCTTTAAGTCCTAACAAATGTCAGTAAGTACTCTATTTGCCCAAAGGTCCTGTTGACAAGGAGATTAGACCTCAGTCACTTGCCTTCTTTTCTTCCCCTCCCTTTCTCCCAAGAAAGTGAATGGATTTGCAGACCAGCTGCTTTCACCCCCTTCATCCCCATGTTACTTAAGAACTTGGTGACAAAACATAGCTTATTCTTACTTACCCATTGCCTAGCTATCCGGTATTAGAACTAAATCCAGTCATTTCATCAAAACATCTGAATCACAGAATCTCAGAATTAGAATAGAACTTTAAAGATGATTTAGTACATGCTCCTATCTAAAGCTTCTACTTATTATATCTATTTTTATATCTGATTGAAAATACCTTATGGTAGAAGAACCACTTTAAAAGGCTGTTGTTATAACCTTCTATTCATTGGGGATGTCTCTTTTATAAAACAGAAGTCTCCGCTACCTCTCTTTACCATCCCTGCTGGTCCTAGTTCCAATATCTGAATTAAAGCAAAGTAAGTCTACTTCCTCTTCCACATAAGTCCTTTCACATTCCAAGGGCATTTCAAAGCCACATAGATTTCTACAACTTATCTTTTCTAAGCCGACCTCTCTGGGTCCTTCAGTTGTTTACCCCAGGACAACAGCTACCTAATCTAATCTCCCCTCTACAGTTATCTGGCAGCTCACCACTGGACATACACAATTTTAGAGACTCCAGATGCTGTGGGTATCCTCTAAGCAGGAAACTGTAATTTGTTTGAATTGGATACCATACCTCTCCTAATAGAGTATACATTTAAAACCAACTTTATTTTTTAGCAGATGTGACATGCTATTTGGTGCATCTACAACTGCAGTCATCTGCCACTTCCAGGTCATTCCCCTCTTATTATACACTGTCAAGCCCAAAGGCAAAACTTGACAGTCATCATTATTAAGTTCCAGCTATTTGCTTCAGCTTATTATTCCAGTCTGAAACTTTTAAAAATGTGATATGTCATCCAACATATTATTAATTCCTCTTCCTAACCTTGCTCTAGTCATTTGATAACCTTGCTTATTCTAAACTTTATTTTATTGTGGTAAAACATAACACAAAATTTATCCTTTTAACCACTTTAAGTGGTTCAGTGGCATTAAGTACATTCCCAAACTGAAACTCTCACCCATAAACAGAAACTTCTCAATACCCCCTCCATCCAGCCCCTATCTTATTGTCTGTCTCTAGGAATTTGACTGTTTTAGGTCCCTCATGTAAGAAGAGTCATATGATAAGATGTCTTAAAAAAAAAAAAACAATTAAAAACAAAATATTGACTAGAGTAGACACGGCAATCCTCTTGATTGACATCTATTTTATCATCACATCAAGTCCCATCCGTGAACTGTTTCCTTTCATAGTAACTGAAGAGAAATAGGTCTCAAAAAATCAAGCCAGCTTAGCGAAAGAAAGGGAGACAGCCCTGCTAAGGTAATCCCACTACACAATTCTGAGGGGATGCTCTGTGCCCACAAAAGAGCACAACGCAGTAAACACAGAACCAGGAAGAAAGAGAAGAGCGCCTCCTTACCGAAACTCAGGAAGGCCTTAGAGGAGGTTTGTTACATCCGTGAAATATGGGAAATGCTCACATCAGGTATTCTATATTAAAAATGAAATACTGAAATTCCAAAACCAAAAACACACAAACATATATGGAATACGTATGTATCTTTACATATATATAAACATATAGAATACATATTTTATCAATACAAAACTGACCACTTAATATTTTTACCATGGCTAGTCCCTCAACTAGTAGTAAGAGTTATAAACTAACTGTATAATAGTGTTTTTCGATAGATTTGAATAAGTGAGCTACAGAAATACTAATAAAACAACTTCTAAGACTTACTTCTGCTAGTCTATCACTCATTACTGTATAAGAAAGCTGACAATCTTTTATTTCAGTAAGGAAAAATGTTATCATATTATACAAGTTTTAAAAATATTTTTCTTTGACTTAAATACTTAACATGTCTTACTGTATGTAAATTCAGTGGGAAATAGAAATCACAAAGACCTTACTAGTGAATTTTGCTTTAGTGAGCTATATTAAGTACTTATTTTTAATACCTACCGAGTCAACAGAAATGTTAATTTTTGAAACTTTGTTATCTGAAAATGTTGCTATGACAGCCACTATCGTTACCTAAAATTTTTCTTTAAGGCTATCTTAATGGGAGCAAAAAAGGAAATACATTACGTAAGTATAACTGAGAACAGGCAACACTATTAAACTCATCTTAAAATAGTAGTTTTTTCTTTTTTAACACTGCTAATGATAAAATGTTAGTGAGTCACGGCATTTGTTTCATGGCGTTATGGAAACTTTAGCCTAAGACTAAACATAAGACCAGTATTTTTCTACTTCTTGTCTCTTGATGTAAATTATAACTTTACCTTATCTTACATAACAAATATTTTTCAGTACCACTGCATACATAATTGCTTGTAAAATGTTTTTTAATTAATTAATTAATTAATTTACTTATTTATTTTATTGGCTGTGTTGGGTCTTTTTTGCTGTGTGCAGGCTTTCTTTTAGTTGTGGTGAGTGGGGGCCACTCTTCATTGTGGTGCACGGGCTCCTCATTGCCATGGCTTCTCTTGTTGTGGAGCACGGGCTCTAGGCGCATGGACTTCAGTAGCTGTGGCACATGGGCTCAACAGTTGTGGCTCACGGGCTCTAAAGCACAGGCTCAATAGTTGTGGCACATGGGCTTGCTTGTTCTGCGGCACGTGGGATCTTCCTGGAGCAGGGATCGAACCCGTGTCCCCTACATTGGCAGGCGGATTCTTAACCACTGTGCCACCTAGGAAGCCCCACTTGTAAAATGTTTTTAAAACATAGATACTCGGGTAAAATATTAAACAAAAACCAAAAATCCTCACCCTTAAAGTATCACACCACAACTAATAACCTTAAATAAATGTAACAAGTGGTATCTGAAACCAAATTTTCTTCCTAAATTGCAGGAGAATGGTTTCATAATTAGACCCCAGGGTAGTGGAATGATGCAGAGGAGCTGGCAAAGCACACACAGATCAGCGATTTTCTTATCAAGTTAAAAAAATATACCATAACTCTTTATCTAAAGATGTGGTTTGATTGGGCAGAGGAGGTTGATTCACAAGGAATATAGAAGAAAACTAAGGTTAGCCAAGAAGTCAGAAAGGAAGTACAAAAGAGGATGGTTTATCCCTAAACATAGGAAACTAAAGCATAAATGTGTTCACTTCCTTTATGATAAGAGATTAAACCTGTCATATCTTCCCTGATAATGAGTATCCTACCCAAGAGGTGAAAGCTGAATATCAGGAAAAAGCTGTAGGATTTTTACCTTTCTATGTAGGCAAAAGACAGGATTTCTTAAGCTCTAAATTGTTCCATGAGATAATTTTAAAACTCCAGTAAATATATTAGAGAGAGGATCAAGATATTACATAACCTATTTACAACCTATGATACCCTAAATTCAAAAGAATCTTATCTGACTTTTGTTATGTCAAATAAAGTAAAATTGTTATTTACATTCAACAATTCAGTAGGGCATACATTGAAAACCTACAGGTAATCAGCCTCTATTCTTCACTTTAAGTTTTAATTAGTTACAATCAGAAAATCTTTTAAGAAAGAAAGCTTACTAAAAACAGCTTAAATAGTTGCAGAAGTATCAAGTCAAATTGCTTTCCAAATGCCAGTTCTCATTGCACAAGGGATAAGAATTTCATAAAAGTTTATACAAAATAATAATAGTATAGTACTTGCTGTTGGTATTTTGTTAAGCTTATTTAAATTGCACAAAGTAACCTGGAAATTCATCGCATAGAAAAAAATTTTCTTATACTCAAATAGGAAACGTAAGATCTATAAATAGCATAGGCTCTCTCCATCTATAAACATTTATTTCATTAATTTTGCTTCTATTTTGTTTCCCTATGAATAGAATCACTTTAATTAGATAATTTTATTTCATACCATTTATTTCATCCAATAGAACACAGGAAGACATATCAAAAAAGCAACCATCTCTTGAAAACATTGCAGTTGATTTTCTTACCACTTTTACTAAATAAGGCAACAGTTAATTTCTTTTTTAAAAATCCAGCATTCACTTCACTAACTTTTTTATAAAGGCATGAAAGTGTAAAAAGAAGACAGTATTCATCCCACATAATGAAATATTCAACTTGCCAATCCATGTACAGCAGCCATTTGCTAAGCCTGTGACTTCAGTGGCTGAGAGAGAACAGCAGCTCATACTAGTCACATTTACAAATGCACGTAAGTGACCTGTTATCTTTCACCAGCTTATATTCTTTTCATAAGATGAAATGATTATTTGTGACTCATGTTCAGAGACCATACTTCTAAGCTGCATCATGATATTAAACTCACACGGGTACCCACACACATTCTTCCCTGAGTTACCTAATATTTTGTTAGTCAGTTTCCATGTCTTTTTAGCAAAAGTATTTAGGAAACAAAGTGCGTGTTCTGCAACTACTTAAGACTTGTAAAAGGTAAAAGTCTATATTTTATAACTACCTATAATCTATTAAAATCTAAAAAAGGAAGACAAGGAAATAAACAGTAGGAAATGCCAGTAAAAGTCTATTGCTTCAGAAAAATAAAGTGATTATGGATACCTACTAGGAAAAATGAGCAGTTATTTATAACACTAAAACTAGCATAGTTTTTAGAACATTTACATTAATTATTTAAACTTATAACTTCAAATGGCTGATATAAACAGATGCTTTGATATATCTTCTTCTTGCAGAAATAATACTAAATTGATGTCTTATTCACTAGCTATCTTTGTGTGGGACAACATAAAGAAAAATAGAAGAATATTATTAATACACATTTGTGTGACTTTTTTAACACCCCTCGAAATAGTCAAAAA
This sequence comes from Hippopotamus amphibius kiboko, assembly GCF_030028045.1. Taxonomy (NCBI): domain Eukaryota; kingdom Metazoa; phylum Chordata; class Mammalia; order Artiodactyla; family Hippopotamidae; genus Hippopotamus; species Hippopotamus amphibius. The sequence continues at coordinate 83,496,110 of NC_080186.1, read as the reverse complement.
TATCCAATAATATACAGATTTTAGTAATACCAAATAAAAAAAAAACAGTGATTACATTTATGTTTTTAAAAAAAGAAAACATGGACTGGTATACCACATGTATTACATAAAATGTATACAATTCGAGTTTATATACATCTATTTTTTTCCCAATATCTATCTTGGGTTTGGTGGTATATCTACGTTGAAAAATAATTGATTGAGGAGAAACCTAACAAAGATGCAAGGGACATAAAATTACTAATTTACAAACGTATAATGTAGGAAAATAATGTTAGAAATAAAAGTTAATATGCATTAGTGCCAGATCTGCTGGATCCTCTATCAGCTCAGTCTTGGAATTCTGATGAAGACTTTGAGCAAGGCTCCCCCTGCCCACCCCCGTTCTAGCACATTTAGGTGTAATTATGCATGTATGTGGAATTGTACATGAAATTAAACAAAAAAGAAATATTTTAGCTGGTTATACAGGAATCTACACGTAGCTCTGGCTGTTACATGAACGCATCCAGAAAGACAGACAAATATCAACAGCCACATGATCCTAAAGGTTTTAAGTGAACATTCAGGAGGTTGGGGTCATCTGCCTTTCTCAAAGTGTACAAATCCAAATAGACACACTAATACGAACACATGAGTACAGCTATAATTTTTGTTAATAAACAAGATAACATCACAAGAGAGATCCCTGAATGCATTTGGAGTTGATCTTTATAAATCAAGAATTGTGTGTTTAGATTTATGTTCACCCTGGAGTCATCATCCCCAGTCTTGCCTGCTTGTCGGACTACCGTGAGCCCTGGCACTCACCAGTACAAAGTAGTATGCATACAGCGCTGCACAATGGTGGATTATAAAATACTTGTCACCAATCACCCTCCAATAGCAAATGAGAACCAACAAATCTGTAGGAAGGAAAAACAAGGTATTACATAGGAAGAAAGCTGCATTGTTTTTCAAGTGTATTTAACTCTCCTGACAGCTCATCACAGTCCACTCGGAGCCCATAGCACTTGTCTCACACATCAGGAGGTCAACTACCCCTTTTATCACAAAGTAGGTGCTTCCAGATGACTGTCTGCCGCACACTACTGTGCCTCTCTAGGGTGAGGGCCAAGTGTGGGCATCCAGCGCAGTGCCAGGTATACAGCTATGGAATGGAATGTATCTGTTGAAAGTATAAATAAATAACTTGCTTCTAGGGTTAAATAAAATGAAAATATTACTGAATAAAAATAATTTTAAAATAAGCTTATATTACTGATTTTTGTCACTATAATAACACATATAGATAAGAGGGTCCCAGAAAAGGTATAAAATGACCAACTCATTTATAATACAAATTCAGCAAAAAAATTTTAAGAATTAACAGTGTGGTTAGATATTAATTCATAATAGCAAAAAAGAAAAAAAACCCACCAAGAACTATAACTATTAAAAAGATATATACATTACTAATAAGAAAAAAAATAGCAAATTGTACTCTTTAAATATATGCAGTTTCATTTAACGAAACAGAAACATCTCAAGATGTGAACACAAGTATTTTCTTTACCAAATGGTTAAACATGAAATTTAAAGCTGGAGACAAATGGCTATCATGGATGGAACCAAAGGATAATTCAGGTTTTGTGGGTTTGGAGCTTATAGCATGGGGAGCTTCTTCTATAAAAAATAAAAATTACTAATACAAAACTAGATGTGAATACATATAAAGGTAAAAGAAATCATCAAATTATAAATTTTAAGGAGAGAAAAAAATACAAGTGTGGAAATCAAGAAAATTTAAAACGATCGGTAATTAACTGCCTGATACGATTCTCTAGGATACATTTTTCCTATATTTTGGCTGTATACTGTTTGGTCACCAAATTATATGATAATGACCTTATAATATTTTCTATAGAGAGAAAAAAAGAATTCACCTTTCATTCAGTTTGGTTTACGAAGTTTGTTTCAGTGCATGACTCTTATTTTTAAGTGTTATGACTTATTACCTTATTTGAGAAAATCTTTATCAAGTTTCTTTCGTACAAGATTTCCTGGGTGGTAACTACTCTCTGAATTGATAATACTCATTAACCAGTGCGTGAAGCATATTACAAATTTTGTGTTAACCTTGCCAATGACAGCATTTTGTGCCAAATGAGCAAATCTTTTCCCAATGTGTCCACATGATTCACTCTTCTTTTAATTGGGCCATCGAATAATCCAATAGTCTATTCATCATTTCTATCCCAAATGTATCTTTTCCTCATAATAAGTGACTGTATTTTGGTTTAATCTAATTTGGTTTTTTTACAATTCACTTCTTGATGGGAGAAAATTTTCTACTGAGTCCATCACTCATCTTTATCATTCTTGTTTCATAGTCCATTATTTTTACTTGGATTTTCTTTCAGCTGTTTATTAAATTTGAAAAACACAAAACAGGGTTCCCTGCATAAATATCCAAATCACAGATCTCTTATTTCTCTCTTGTTTTATTGAGACAGTCCAAAAATGTCTTTTCAAAGAGCAGTTTAAATAGCATATTCTCAACTTAACTTCCCCTCTGTCTCACTGTATAAAAGGTTATTCCAACCTCATCCAACATGAGAGGAAATATGACAGAGGGAAACGTGAAGTAAAGAGAGTCCATAATCTTAACTGATTATAACTAAAATACTTTACTTCTACAAATTTTACCAAAACAGTACAAAACCATGACCATGGGAGCACATTTCAAGGGCCCTTGCAAGTGAGGACCCTGAAGTTTAAATTTCATTAGTGTCGTCGTGAGCAACTCATTAGTCCAAAAAGGAGCATCACTAGTTTAAAAAAAAAAAAAAAAGAATATCTAGGCCTAACTGAGGCCCCACTCTACACCTCTGATCTTTGAGAACCAGAAAGTCAACATGAAAAATGTTTCACGTTCTACCATCACAGCAGATATTTTTTCCCTCAGTACGGGTCCTAAAAGCTACTCTCAAATAAATAAACCAAAAGCATAGACTATGTATTCTTTGCATATTTCCACAAGTAGTTTAAAAAGAAACAGATGGTGAACAACATATCACATACCAGAAATGAGGTAGCCTGAAGCAATAGCAATATTCACTTTCACAAGAGACGGATCACCCCTACAAATATTAAAAAACAGGTTCCTTTTTTTAGCACATGGTTATAGATGGAACAGCTACTTTTTTTTTCTATTGAGATTTAAATACAATTTAAATGCTTTCTATAGGCGCTCAAAGAGTAACTTGTCATTTGCATAAGGTACTGTTAGCTATGATAATGTTTCTAACTGCAATAATCATAATTTCTTGTACTTATTACCCAAAAGTTTTATGAAAATAATATTACCAAAAGACAACATTTTATAAGTGTGTTCTCATATGATTTGTTTGTGAAAGGACTCAAATGGAATTCCAGATGCTGGTGGTGGTTATTTTGACTCCTTATTCTGAATCAGAGACTCAGCCTCAAGAAATCATGTAACCTGCCCCTAATTTAGGGGCAATATGCTGTCCTACACTTTTGCCCTACTCATGCTCTTGGCTCCAAGAAACAAATATAAATTATCAGTCCTTTATCTGACTTATAATGTGAACTACTGGTAAAATTAATATAAAATAAAACTGATAACAGGTAAACTACAAGTGGAAATATTTAGTAGAAGTCATGTCTTCTTTAGAAATTTTGATCTGTGAATTTGATCTGGGAAAACTGTACTGGGAATAAATTATGGTATCAAAGAAAATGTTAAAATACCAAAAATTATAATAGGTAAAAATGTGATAAGGACAACTTGGTCAATGAATCAAATCTTTGTTATAACATTTACTTCCCAAAAGAAATAGTTCTGTTGACAATCACGTTGGTAAAATAAAAATATGAAAAAAAAAAGTAGCAATTATTTAAGTAGATTACATTAAAACCTGGTCAAGGAATGAAATTCACTAAATTAATTCACTTTGAAAAATATCTTCTCAATGAAAATTTATCAGTGCTGGTATAATTCTGACCAGCATAATTCCATATTTATGAGTAAAATAACAACATCATTGCAGTCAAATAGAGATGGTCAAAAGACCTGGTTAAATTGCCCCACATCCCTAAGAGCCCATGTCTATCACATCCCTATGCAGCGTTCTCAAAACATGCATAATCTTTCAAACTAAACAGAACTAAGCCTTCTCATATAATGCCAGGAAGTACAGTTTGTAAAATTTCTGCCACTAGAATGACATTTAAATTCTTAAAAAAAGAATCATATTACAAATTATCCTGTTATGGCTAAACATAGTTATTATTCGTGCTTCAAATCATCTCATGTAGTATACTAAGTTCCTCTCACATGGACATCTGTAATTCTCATTTTCCTATCTTTGATATCAAATGATGGGTCAAACATAAATTTGAAGACTAAGTCTTAAGTTCATCCAAATTGACTATCCTATCTCAATAATAACTCATTTTTGCTCAGAACAGTGTTTACAATAACTTGATTTCACTAGCTAACACAGTATAAACGTTTATGTAAACATCATAGTCTCCCTATTTTGGATAACAATTGCACTATTAATGCAAAATGGCCCTCATTGTTTGTATTCAAATCTAAAATAAATCACTGTAATGCACCTTGCTGAAATAAATCTGAACACAAGCAATTTAATAAACCACACACCATCAATATGTTTTCTGTTTTCAAGAGATGTTCTTATTAATAATTAATATCAAAACATAAATTGAATTGACTATATTGGAAAGAAACAGCTTACCAAAGTGGATCAGCAATAGTAGCCTCATCGAACAAGATAATGTACAAGCCAAAAACCCCAACCACCAAAGAATGACACGTAGATACTACCCTGCAATGAGACGAAATACACACAAAGATTTTAGATTCTGTGCAATAAATTTTAACTAATTCTGGCAAGACATTTAACACACTGAAGAAGTTAAATCTGGAAGCATTTAAATATAGGATTAGAGTAATTCTGAGAATATCATACAAAATTGCTATTTAGAAATCCAAGGATCACAACTTTACTTTAGAATCAATAACAAGAAGGATGCCCAGGTCTACAATTTCCTGCTGGCTAATTGATGAATCACTTACTGATTAAAGGGTCTAAAAGCAGAAGCGTATCTAATGATCCAGTTGACACAGGTTTGCGCAAACAGATGGCAATGGGTAAGCACACTACCCTGCACCCCACTCCATCCCCAGCAGCATCACTGCGGGATTAGTTTCCTGCTCCAATCAGTTAGGAATGACCTCCAAATCTACTAGCCTTAACGAAGTCCATATCCATGGATCAGAATTGGAATGGATCATGAAAAGAAAATGTATTCCCTTGGAAATTTCAGTTTTAATACACACATTATTGATTCTTGATTCTTGTGACAAACCTGTGAGAAAGCTATGGTGGCTATTATTAGTGTCTCTTTATCATTATTATGAAATTACTGCTAAACAGAAAAATGGAGGACCATGAATTTATTCAGAAAAAAATCTGTTTTTAAAAGAAATGCCCAAGTGGAAACAAAATGTCACATGATCCAGGTCAAATTATCTTTTTAGAAGAAATAACATTTAGTTGAAAAAAATCAGTTTCTGTGAATATATCTTGCTAAAAATTTAATGACATAACCAATATCCAAGTTCTATGATATCCTACTTAAAGAATTGTATACCGGTTACTATATACTTATTTACATAATGAAAAAGTTTATGACAAACAAAGTTTCTCTTCTCTTCATTAGAAGAATAAAGGATGAGAGCAACAGCAAAGTTTTCTCTTTAGAAATTAATGGTGTACAATGAATCTCTCTACATTATGGCCCCAAATCTTTAAAAGTAAGTGAAATGTATCAACCAATACAAAGTTTGATATTAAAAAATCTCACTGTAACTTGAAAAATCAATATACTTGATCTAATACATGATGTGGTCCTAAGTAAATATATCAAATTAAATCAAATCATATTTTAAATGCTCAAAAGGTCTAAAGGCACTGAGTCCTTTGTAATACCAAAATATCATTTTGACATGGTAATTAACCCAGTTAACCTGGTTTACAAGTCTGGAATTTTCATACAAAGCACACCTGTATTCCACTTGAACACAGCAAGATAAAAATGTAAGTTCCTTGCTGTCAAATAAAACACCCCATGTAAATAATTATACAACCTTTCTGTTGCCATTCAAAAATTCTATGAAAGGAAAAAGCATAACCTCTTACTAACCAGTTGTAGTGCTGAGTAACCTTCTATCAAAGGGCTTCCTTTTGGAAAAAATTTAAATTTTTGTTCCTGATACTCAGGCCTCAAATTCCCTTCTCTGCTGAGATGTTATACGGTAAAAGGGAAGAAATACAAGCCCTGAGCTGAGAGAAACAGCATATAATTCACAAGAGAAAAGTTACATGTAACTTGGATCAAATAGCTTCTGCTATAACGAATAGGAGAAAAACCCCTGTGCTTACATGCTATTCTGTATTAAAAGTCTATACGTTCAGAAACTTCTGCTAGTGAAAATTTCATATTTCATTCTTTAAAATCAGATTCCTGGAAAAGCAAAATGTAGATTCCTCAGGGTCTTAAAAAAACACTAAGATAAAATATTTCAATTTTTTTTTCAAACAAGGTTAGGAAGAAATGTTTGTGGGTTTTTTTTTTTAAGGAAATGACCATTTTAGAACAGCAATTTAAAGTTACTGATGTAATCACTTGCAAGTAGTATGAGTATTACCAAGAGAAATTATATAGCTCATCAGACAAAAGAGTTGTAAAGAAGCAGATTTAAAGATTAGGAATATTTCAGCACAATAGGACTTTCCATGTCATAGGAAAGCAAGTGGAAATAATGAATTTATTTAATTACATAATATAAATATATCTATATAAGTATGTTTGCAGAAAAAGCAGCAATTAAATATAAGATTTTCTCACTTATAATTAATTAAACTGTGATCTCTCAGGTGTGAATTTTCTGGAGTGTTTTTCTGCCGTCTGTCCTTTTACTACTAGATGATTTGGGCCACTCATCGTTCATTGACTCTTTCCTGATCACTAGGGGGAATTATGTGGGTTGTGTTTATCTGTCTGTTTCAAGACTGGAATCTGGAATTGAAGACATATATGTGTAGTCAAAAGGCAGCCAATTGTTTTTCTGTCTTTGCATCTCCACCTCCCAGCTTAAGTCCCATGTATACCAAGTTGGAGTGGGAAATAGGAGTAAATCTGAGAGAGAGAAAACACCATTTGAATAACGCAACAAATCTTATACAATCCTAGACTCCTTTTTCAATGGAACTCAGTTTCCCAAATGGTGATTCCATGTCTCATAGAAAGGCAGTGATAAGACTGAAAAAAAGCAAAGTATTTTTCAATTTCATCATTTCATTTCATTCTTATCTTTGCTTCAATCTACCTGTACACTCTCTGTTTCTTTGGCTTGCAGCTCTCTAAGATTCAAATGCCTTCACCTATCCTAACCATGTTGAAAAGGAAATGAAAATAGTTCAAAATTTAGTCGCAGAAAAGGTATGTCCCCCTCCACATCCCTTTCTTTCTCTTTCACTATTCTATCTTCATGTTAGAAATGGTTTTACAAAACAATGGTTAGGACCCACCTCCTAGAGTAATGGAAATAAAAACAAAAATAAACAAGTGGGACCTAATGAAACATAAAAGCTTTTGCACAGCAAAGGAAACTATAAACAACACAAAAAGACAACCTTCAGAATAGGAGAAAATATTTGCAAACGAATCAACAAAGGATTAATCTCCAAAATATATAAACAATTCATGCTGTTCAATATCAAAAAAACAAACAACCCAATCAAAAAATGGGCAGAAGACTTAAATAGGCATTTCTCCAAAGAAGACATACGGATGCCAAGAGGCACATGAAAAGCTGCTCAACATCACTAATCATTAGAGAAATGCAAATCAAAACTACAATGAGGTATCACCTCACACCGGTTAGAATGGGCATCATCAGAAAATCTACAAACAATAAATGCTGGAGAGGGTGTAGAGAAAAGGGAATGCTCTTGCACTGTTGGTGGGAATGTAAATTGATACAGCCACTTTGGAGAACAATATGGAGGTTCCTTAAAAAACTAAAAATGGAACTACCATATGACCCAGCAATCCTACTACTGGGCATATACCCAGAGAAAACCATAATTCAAAAAGACACATGCACCCCAATGTTCACTGCAGCACTACTAACAATGGCCAGATCATGGAAACAACCTAAAAGTCCATCAACAGATGAATGGATAAAGAAGATGTGGTACATATATACAATGGAATATTACTCAGCCGTAAAAAGGAATGAAATTGGGACATTTGTGGAGACATGGATGGACCCAGAGACTGTCATACAGAGTGAAGTAAATCAGAAAGAGAAAAACAAATATCGTATATTAATGCACATATGCAGAATCTAGAAAAAATAGTACAGATCAACCAGTTTGCAAGGCAGAACTAGAGACACAGATATAGAGAACAAACATGAACACCAAGGAGGGAAAGTGGGGGGTGGGGGGCAGGGTTGGGGTGGGATGAATTGGGAGATTGGGATTGCTATACATATATTACTAGTAAGAAAAAAACATCAAATGGTTAGTATCTTTTGTATCCCACATTTGAACAATATTTTTGTGCTATTCTTTAGACAAAAGAATCATACCTTTTATTTTTCAAAAATATGTGGAGAAATAATTCTCACTTTTGGGGAGGAGAGCGGTAACATGTATGAACCAGACAAATCAGTGTAATGTGCAGAAGAAAACAACTAGTCTTATTCACAGTCTGAGTTATAAAAGTGAATGCCTGCAAAACAATTTGGCTCAAAGATAGGGCGTTTCAGGTCACATATGACCATTCTCAAATAAACAGACTCGGGCAGAAGTTTTTAATTCTAAAAGAAATTTCAATAAAAATAATTATAGCAATTTTGGAGATCTGAATTCATTTTATAGTTAGCATTAACTTCAACTAAATAAGAACGATAAAAAGTATCCCATAGCTGCTTGAATTCACTGAGGTTTGCAAATGCACAGAGGTGTTTGGGCACCTGAAATGCTCTACAGAAAGTGAAGCAGTCATCTGAGTGGTTCTGTGTTTGAAACCTTGTGAGAGATTAATGAGTTGCACATACACAAAAAATTTGGAAACCAACTAATTAAAACTCTGGCAGATTTCTATATCCTTAGATATCTTATTCATTTCCCATTTACTTTTTTGTTTAAAAAATCTAAAAAGCAATTTTTACTTTAGAATTATATAACAAAAGAATTGATTCTGGAGGACTCTGAATTAAAATGAAAAGTTCATTAAAAGAGAGACACATATACTAACCATACACCAGGTTCTTTGGTGTGTAGTGTTTAACTGCCCTAGATTGGGCTAAGCCAGCCAATACTATATATAGGCTACTCACAGCCCCAACTAATTTCTTACTTCTGTTACCATTTCCAAAGAACATGTGTTTGTTATCATAAATATTTCAAAGGAGAATGCAAAACAGCGCCTTCCACCACCGTCAGCCAGACTCTACTTAACACTTCCCTAGAAAGTTAAATAAATTTTTCCTAACATCTTTCAGAATAAGAATTGAAAGGTTTTTTTCTTGTATGAGATATATCTCCTTGTCTTTCTTTTTATTCCTAATGTCAAATAAAAAATTTGACCTAAGATTTTGTTAGATCCTAAATGAAAAAGACTTTTTGGAAATATTTTAAATGCATAATTTTATTTCATAAGACTAAGGTTTTTTAATCAGTCAATTACATTTTCATATGCTTTACCTTGAGTTCCATTCAATCTTCTTTTCAAAGTTGAGATTATTAAAACCTGGAGAAACTTTTGCTGAAAACCAATAACTTAAAAAGTGGAAAAGCAGCTGAAAGGTGAAAAAACTGGTAAAACCAGCGCTGATGACCAGTATGGTGTTGGTATCCATATTTCTTCAGCCTGTTAAGAGAAAGAATGGCTATAAAATCCTTTTAATTGTTCATAATACACCTAAATTCATTTTTTTATTTTAAAAGAGTTTGTAGCTGTATTTTTAGTGATTTATCTTAATTTAGCACAAATGTAAAAATACAAGGAAACTATATGAATTTTTAAGCCTTTACCATTATTTGTCATATATCTCATATTTGTACTTAAGAAAGGGAAAGATCTATTATCTTAAAGATTTCAATATTATGTCAGGAGACAAATTTAACATCATAATACTCAAAAGTATCTAAGTCTAGAGTTTAACATTAAGAGGGAATTTCAAGTCTTATAACTGAAGGTATTCTTTCAGTAATATTTTTAATTAAACTAAGGACAAATCACCTGATTTCTCTATGCTTCAATTTCCTTATCTATAAAATAAAGTTGATTAGATAATTTCTAAGAAACAAGCCCAAAATAAGAACATTATCTGCTATAGCAAAACAAAAACTATATAAGAAAAAATAATTGTACAGTGTGACAAACTACATTTAAAGTTTTAAGAAAAATAATACCATCTTGGAAAATAATCATACCACTCTAACTCCTTAACTTAGTGTTTAACTTTTAAAAAAATATTCTGCAATCACACATATTCTTGAACCAAAAATCCTCCACTGCTTTTCATCTCGAAAATAAAACATTTTCATAAAAGAGCTCCAAGTTTTAAGGACAGAATGAGCAGAAAGAATACTAATATGCATATATACACATTCAAATTATGTTTTCTATCTCATTGAGTTAAACTTTATTTGGCTTCTAAAAATCTTAGGAATATTCACAGCAAAAAAAAGACACTAAAGCATTTGCTCATATCCAGCAAATACAGCATTTCTATGGCTGCATCTTTGATAGAGCTGACCCTCAAATGAAAAGGAAATGAATCAATACATATTTCCAGCTGCCTAATGTGAAGAAATAAAGTCACCTACTGAAGCCAATTCACTAGAGAAAAACCAAGTCATTGACTGCACTAGCAATAACCCCACTTCATTCCCTTCCAACCAGGATATCATAATAAGAATCAATCTCCCACAGGGCCCCTTCTGACAGAACTCAGGTGTCTGTAATGAATTCTTTCCTCATTCTTTTTTTCGGGTGTGTGTGCACAGTGAAAATATTGATATCACAATTCTTCTCTGTGAGATCCCATTAACTTTATTGCTTATTTATTTTTTTTAATTCAACATGTGTTTATCAGGTATTAAAAGATTTAACTTTCATTTATCTTGGTCTTTCAGCCTAGGTTTAATATTAACCCAAATAATACATAAAAGTAAGTTCTGCACATAAATTAAACATCATTGTAATTTTCTAAGTGAGATGTAAAAAGGAAAATGTCTTTCTAAGATTAAAGTAAGTAAGAATCGGGATGCCAGGTGGGCAGATAAACAAAGACAATGAAACCAGTAACGAGAAGCGAGTAGAAAGTCTAATCTTAAATGTGAGGGTGAGCTGTCCTGAAGGGTTTTGCGTGTTCCCTGGAGGTTCTGGAGGGTGGCTAGGCAAGAGCTGCTTATTTACTTCAGTTAAAATTCAACGTATACAATGAGTATTTATTTCATGAACGTTTGCTAAATTTATGTTACAAAACACAGTAGATATCATGCAACATTATCCATTTTATGAATTAACTTAAGCAATACATTTTAAAAAATCACTCAAGTCACCATTAAAAAATTCCTCATTCCTAAAAAAAAAAAATCTAGTTTTTATTAAGTCTTTGTTATACTGGATATCTTATATTTTCAACAGACTTTCAGTTAACTAGGGTTTTGGGGGTACATGTTGAGAATCTCCCTTTGCAAAAATGTTCCACTTAAAACTAAAAAGCTCCACATAGTCAAGTTATGGCTTCCATTAAAGGCTCAACAGACAGAAGCTAATTAAATTGTTCTACTCCCAGCTTTGCTTCTTATTAAGCAGCTGCTTGCTTCACCAGCCATGCCAAGTCAAGGACTAATCTAAGGAATTTTAAAAAATATTTTCCCAGAAAACCAAGGCTTCCGGTAGGAAGCAACTGTCCTTGTTCATTCACTGAATCAGGCCATAAAATGGTAAAAATGGACGAAACCAAATAATGCTCATTACTGACACAGATTAAGGGCCTTTTAGAGTTTAGTGATTATTAAGTAGAGGAATACACAGTAAAAGTAGAAAAGTATTAGACCTGGTTCATACACCTCTACATGTGGCTAGTAGCTGGCAGAAGGCACAGATACTATCTTAGAACAGAACAGCCGAATAGAAGTGGGAAATATTTCTGTGCCAATTTACAAGGTGCGTGCCTAAACGTGAAATTTAATTAGCCCATCCTGATTCACAGGAATTATGGACACACCTCTTCCAGAGGCTTCGTGAATACAAAGGATGTTTGTATTTTTCCCCCAAGACGGTTTCCATAAACTTTAATTCAAGTTGGTTTCTTGGTAGAGAAAACCATGAAAAGGTTTGCAGGATGCCTCTCAGCCATCAGCTTGTGAGCGCCCTTCTCCAGGAGGAGGACTTCCAGAGGCAGGACCACTGAAGACAGCCCAGCAGGCTGATTCAGTCTTTACTTCAGCCAACAGTTCACCCAACAGCTGTCAAGCGTTCACCACGTACCGGGCACTGTGCTGGGACTCAGTACCAGGGACTCAGAATGTAAAACGGGAGACATGTTCATGGGTCAGTAGAGAAGGAAGAAACTGATCACCTCACATAAAGTGGTAAATCCATGATGCTAAGGGGGCGTTCCCTGCTTCTCAGGGAATAAATACCCAGCAGAAGACATGTAAACCGTGAGGAGCTATCCAAAGTTACTCAAGGTAAACCAAGGGAATATCTTCTTTTCTATTAAGATCCCAACAAGATGCTTTAAGGCTAAAGCTCCTAAAGATTCAGTTCCGCCAGCTGACACCAGAACTACCAACCTGGGAATACAACCACTACTCTCATTTCCCCTTGTTCATTATCCTCCTGTAGCACAAGGGATTCCTTAGGGAGTATGGTGGAATCACCAATGTCACCTCCAATCACCGATACACATACACGACCACACTCTTTCACGTTCTGGTAAGAACCACTGCTGTAACTGATTAGCAGTAAAAATCCTTAAACACAGGGGGAAAAGGTCCTGTGTGGTTGTCTTAAGGGCAGCAAGGAAGTGGAGAGCTGGGAAGAACACCCTACACGTGCTTAGCAGTCCTTTCCCCATCCCTAGTAAGCTTCCTTTCCTATTTCCCACATTGACTCCAAATATTCATTGCTCTCAAATCTCCAGTTCTCCCTGTCTTACAATAAATGAAGTTTCTTCCCATTTCACAAAACAATGGAGGCCATCAAGCATAAACTCCTGGTGATGGCAATGTTTACCACTTTCACTCGCTCCGAACCAGAATTTTTTCTCTGGACAGTATAGGCTCTGCTGGGGTGTATGCCCCACACCTTTCAACACGGTTTACATTGTGTGTAAGCAAACCCCACCATCTCCCGATGCACCAGTCCTGGATGGTCAGCTACTCTCGGGATGGCTCCGTAAGGGCATCCTGGAGGCCCACAGGCTCTAAGTGACCCAGGCTAAACTTAACCTCACACCAGTCCTCCCCCCAGCGTTCTCTATCTCAAAGAATGACACTATCACCCACAAATACCTCCCCACCTTTAATCTAGAACCGTTCAGTCATCCTGGTCTCCTTCCTATCTCTTACTCCCACAATTAACTGACTGCCAGATCCTGGTAGATTGGAGAATACCAAATGAAAAACAACTTGATTCCAGGAAAGTTCTGAAAGTTTCTCCTGAGATCCTTATTAATAACACAAAGAAATGTGGCTGGATAACAAAATTAGGTAAATCCAGAGTTAGCTGAAAAACTAGAAGCAGCATTTAGATCAATGATCTGAAGGAGACTTGAGAAATATCTCCTGCTATCTCTTTCAGTAACATTTTTACAAATATTTATATGTTTACTCCATCTACATATAACACAGAGCTGGGAGAGAGAGCTAATATAATCAGTCGACAGAATCAGGTTTCAAAATTATTTTCAGAAGCTGAAATAATGAATCCCAATCAGAAAGATAAAAACAGGAATAAATTTTTAAAAAGCAACACCCAATTATAGGAGTTAGCATAACTATTACAGGAGTTAGCTACATCACACACACACACACACACACACACACGTAATCTTAACATTTTAATTTACCAATTAACTAACCAATGAAAAAATAATAATGTAATGAAAATACTAATAACAAAAAACAAGCCTCAGAACCATTTGTAATCAGAGAGTGTAGATCAAGACCCATATCGGTCTCATTTTACTCTGAATTAATCACATACCAAAGTACTTTCAGGGCAGTGTAACTAAGATGGTGATTTTTAGAAACCATATCATACCATGAAGAGTTGAAAGGCTGAGTAATGTCAGCTTGGGAACAAGATTACTTAGGAAGGACTGAAGGGCATTCTTTGAATATCTAAAGAACTGTCATGTGGAAAAGTGAAAGAGGGAACTTAACTCTGCACAACTCAAAATGGCCTAAATGGTCAAAAACTACAGAAAGGGAAGAGCTCAGTCTAATTTAAGGAAGAGGCTTCTAACAACTGTGAAGTGCCCACGCACCCATCATGGAAGTCGTAAAACGACCACAAGGAGGGCTGGTCCACAGAGGGGGCAGGGAGCTAATCTAACCTTTACAGCACTTGCAAAGCAAGATTCTGGGATTCTAGGACTGAACTGGCATCTAAAACGATAATCTTGTATTAAATACTACATTAGCTTCTCAACAGTCTATCACGTATGTTTTAAAAAATCAAAAGTACACGTGTAAAAAAAACTATTAAGTACATACGACATGGTGGGAAGTACACAGGCTCTGTCACAGTCTTGTGTTTGAACCTCGGTGCCACCATATGTTAGCTGTGTGACCTGGGACAAGTCACTTGCCTTGCCCTACCTGCACCTCGGCTTCTTCATCTGGAAAATGGAGATAATGACAGGACTGATTTATGGGGAATAAACCACAGAACACTGGGCACTTAGAACAGTACTTGGCATGTGGTGCACACTCAGGAGTACTGTTCCTGCTTCCGCCATCAACCATCTCCAGCAGCATGCAAGACACGCGATTTCTGGGTCTGTCATTACTCCAGCCAAGGGAAACAAGAACATTCTGTGGCCAGTAGGCCCTATGCTTCTGACTCATCCCCCTTTACATCAGTCAACACTTGAAATGTAGGCAGCCCCACTGCAGAAGCCTAGCCTCCACCATTGGACGATCCCTGTCACGCTCTGACATTCCTTCCCAGCCGCCTGACTGAGCCCATCCCTCCCTGTACCTCCTAAATGCTTCCACTGGCCCCCTGGAACTGCAGCTCCACACCCAGAAGACAGTGCTCTATCCTTGGCCTCTCCTCTGCCTGCTCTGAAGACATCCCTCTCCTGCAACCAGGCAGCCACTGCCTAGGCCCTCATCCTTCAGGGTCAGGAGTGGTCCTGTATTCTCTTCGCTCCCTATGGTTCCCTTCAGGCCTTACTCCTCCCTTCTCTCACCTCCTATAAGCACTCAGGGTGTTTTGGTCCTGCTCTTCAGTTATACCACCCTCTCCGTCTCCTCACTGATATTCCAACCTCCTGAACGTTTCCTCCCATTCAAAGACGTTGGTCCTCTGTTCACTCATGGTCCTCAAGCCCTGCCATCGTCCTGAATGACTTCCTATACACACAGAAGGCCCAGGTTTCCTTAACACCTCAGTCCCTTAATCTTCATCTGGAATGGTACCTCTTGCATGCTACCGCACCCATTCATGGACCTTTATTGTCCCTTACCCATCATTTTTCTGCCTCCAAAATAACATTTCAAGAATTCCCCTTTTTGAACTTTCCTTCAAGTGTGCTCAGTATTATAACATTCTCAAGTTCACTGACCTCTCAGCTTTTTCTCAATCCTCTAGCCCTTCTCTCTTTTTACTTCCCTCTTTAATCAGCTTAGATCCTAGAGCCCATCATTTCAATAACAGTCTTTCTAACACCCCACATGCCCTTTCCACTGCCAAGAGCCAGCAAAACTCCAACCAAGGATATGCCCAACAATTTACTCAGTGACAAGCCCGAAACAATCGAGCACCGTTGGAAAAAGTCATGTACCAGAGAAGACTGAGGCTGGTGAGTGTGAAATCACAGAGGGGTCAAACAGCTCTCAGCCCTGCCCTGCGCTCCTAATGCACTGCCCTCACCAGCCAATGCTTTCAAGCTCCACAATGAATTTTCCAAATTGCCCCTGCTCTTTCCAAACCTCCAACCATCCTCAAGATAACCCCCATCCTATTTCACAAAAAAATAGAAGCCAACACATGAAAAGTCCCAATATCATCCTATCAACCATTCAAACTACCCGCCTGTCCTCCCATCTCAAAACAACCCCTCTAACCTGTGCACTTTGGAGCCATCCTCTCTGGCCTCCTTGGGAAACTTTTCTTCCCCATTATCCTTTATTCTCTTCTCAACTAGATCTTTCTACTGGCTTTTAAACAGGCTCAAGCTCCCAGTAAACACAAAAATCAACAGACCCCCCCACCCCCCACCTATTCTTCAATCTTATCTCTCTTTTCCAGTATAGTCTCTTGCCCTCTCTACCTCCCCATACTTTTAAGGATGAAGTTCTAGAAAGATCTGTCCATACTGTCATCATTTCTCATGTCTCACTCTTCAGCACACTCCATTCTTGTCTCCACCCTCGTCACTCCCCTGAAATAGCTATTGCTAAGGTCAGCAGTGACTTCTGTGTGGCCTTCACGTCACCTGACATTTCAGCAACATTAGACACCACTGACCACTTTCTCCTTGAAACGCTTTCTTCCCTGTGTTTCCAGGGTACCCTACTTCTTCTTCTCTTCAGACATTGAGTAACAGAATTCCCTAAGGCTCAGTCCCAGACTTCCTTCTACTTATTTTCTATATGGTTTCGCCTATACCTGTGGCTTTGGTTACCACTTAAATGCAGAAAAATTTCAAGTTTTAATCTCCATCCCAGATCTCCTCTCTCAGCTCCTGATGTGTATAGCCAACTGCCTAGCTGTCAGCACCACACACATTTCAAAGGCATTTCAGACTAAGCTCATGGCCTGATCTCTAACCCTGGTCCTCTTCTAGGTTCTTCATTTCTGTGACTGGTACCACCACACATCCTCAATTGACAGCCAGAAACATAGGCGTTATCCCTGATACCTTGCACCTTCCTACTAAGCCACCATATGCTTCCCCTTCTTAAACAGCTTTCAAAAACATCCATTTTCTCAAGCTGCTACCACCACTTTACTGGACTGTCTCCAAACTGCTCTCCTTAGTGTGGAGAAAAGGCTGGAGGACTCCAAGGGAATCGGCTCTAAAAGCTGTCTCTGGTCATGTCACCTCCTCACCTACCCCCAACTTAAAACCTTCACTGGTTTCCCAGTGCTCTAATGAGGGTCCCGATCTCCCCAGCCGCAGGTGGCCTTTGCCCTCACTTGCTGCACCCCAGCTAATGTTGCCTTCTTTCTGTCCCTTGAAGATGCCATGTTCCCTCCCTCCACAAGGTCTCCGCATAACCTACCCCCCCACTCCCGCCCTGCCCCTCCCCTCCACCACCCACCATCACATTCAAGCCCCTTCTGTTCTCAGGTCAATCATCACTTCTTCAGGGCAGCCTTCTGGGAGCAATCCCCCCTGGTCTGCTCACATGGCGTCACGTCCCTCACCTTTACAGCTGCATTTAAATGAACATCTCCTGCCCCCAGTGAAATGTGAGCCCCATGAGGGTGGGAAAGGCAAACGCTTTCCCCCACCATGGTGTCCCCATACCCAATACACTGCCTGCCACACAGCATGTGCTCAATACATGTCTATGCAAGATAACAACAGACTTTCATATTCTTACATGTGCTTTCCATTCTGCTAGCACCTGATCAGTCACAGGTCCCTCATTTTACCAGTATAATCAGAACACTGGAAAAAAGAATCTTCTAAATCGACAACCCTAGTATTATAGTATGAGCACATACTGACTGCAAAAGGATTCTCACCTCCAAATATCCAAAAGCTAAGAGTACCAATGTTATAAATGAACTAATATGTAGTGTGTGCCTTAGTGCTTTTGTGCTGCTGTAACAAAATAACACAGACCAGGCTTCCCTAGTGGCACAGTGGTTAAGAATCCACCTGCCAATGCAGGGGACATGAGTTTGAGCCCTGGTCCGGGAAGATCCCACATGCCGTGGAGCAGCTAAGCCCATGCGCCACAATTACTGAGCCTGTGCTCTAGAGCCCTTGAGCCACAACTCCTGAGCCCAGGCACCACAACTACTGAAGCCTGTGCGCCTAGAGCCTGTGCTCCACAATAAGAGAAGCCACCGCAATAAGAAGCCTGCATACTGCAATGAAGAGCAGCCCCTGCTCCCTGCAACTAGAGAAAGCCCATGTGCAATAATGAAGACCCAACACAGCTAATAAATATAAATAAATAAATATTAAAAAACAAAACAAAACACACAGACTGAGTGGCTTTTAAACGTCATAAATTTATTGCCCACAGTGCTGCAGGCTGGAAGTTCTAGATCAGGGTACCAGCATGGTTGGGTAAGGCCCTCTTCCAGGTCACAGAGTTCATATGGCAGAAAGGGCAAGGAAGCTCTGTGGCATCTCTTCTAGGAGAGCACTAATCCCATTCATGAGGGCTCCACCTTCATGACCTAATCACCTCCAAAGGTCCCGCCTACTAGTATCACCGCTTTGAGGCTCAGAGCTTCAACATATGAATTTTGGTGGGGGTGCCACAAACATTCAGACCCCAGCAGTATGATATTTGGTCTGTCTACGCCAAACTCCTTACAACACGTGATATGTGTTCAAAGGTCTTATGTGTATATTTAACTGTAATCTGCACTGTATTTTCATATTTTTGTCAATTACAGAAGTACTTATTTATTGAACTTATCTACCATGTCAGTAGACCTAACATGTAAAAGTGTTTAAAGAGTCTCTATCAGCAAACTGTAAGTCATTTGTAAATGTACACATGACTACAGAAAATGAGATATTTACCAAACAAATAAAAATCTTACCAAAAAAATACCTGCTCCCCACCCATTCTGGTTTTATTTACATTTTCATATGAGTGGTACACTGCAATCATATTTCTCAATGCTCACAAAATGTCAATAATTAACCAGAGACATTAAAACTCCTGAAGACAGAGTAACTCATCATACTACCCACTTTTTACTCATATAAAAACTTAAACATCTAATCAAGCATGTACAAAGCTTTCAGCTAACTGCAGTCACAGTTTTTGTTTTTCATTGTTGCTGTTAATTCTGCGTCGAGAGCTATATGAAGAAAAGCTAGGAGAATTCCACCTCTTTCTCTTTTCTGAGCATCAAGTTCAAGAACCATAGCATTAGAGTGGAAGTCCAAAGGAAGCCAGTCGCATAAATGTCAACCTACCTTCTATAAATCCTCCAATATTCAATGGCGCTGCTTTTTAAACTGAAGCAAATGGAAAGAAATGAAGACTAAACCAGGGGAGGTTAAGGCACCCTAAATTAACATGATTAAGTTACACTCCATCTCTCGGGGATGTGATATTACTTAAGATTTAACAAGGAATTGCTCATTACTATAAAAAAAAGATTTCTCCATGGTTCTTCCCTGTCAGTTAAGAGCCTAAACTCTGAATAAGGTATTCTTTATATTTTTTCCTATACTTTCAACCCTTTCTCTTCCAAGACCACATAACGGAATTCAAGTTAAACTGTTCTGCCTGTTACAAACCTTAGTAATGGATACTCTCCTGAAACAATGTTTTTGGATTATAGATTGTTTAATGAAAACAAAGAATGAAATATTTACAGTTACATATTCATGCATTTCTAACTGGCCTTTATTTTCCCCACAATTCTACGTAATAACTGCAATCACAGTGTTAAGGCAGGAAGGTGGCTAACCGCTGTTCCCTGAACTGGCCATAAGAGCCACCCACCGCAAGCAAGAAACATCCTCACTCAGGGGCTGTGGGGTGGTCCCATCCTGCTACCACAACCCGCAGAACTGTTTTGACAGTTAGTTCATATTGCTACAGATCTCCTTATACGAGATTTCCCTTTTATCTCATAATCCTATCTGTCTCTTTACATCCTCTGCTAAATGCCTTCTAGGAATCTCTGATCTCTCTAATTCAGTGTTTTTAAAATGTCCATATCCCAGATGTTGACTCCCCCAACCCCTCCCACACCACGTACTATTTTCTCAGTATATATTCTGCTTATTCCTACCCGTCAAGAAGATTCTGTAGTCTTCTTTTCCATAGTTTGTTTCCTGGAGGGGCTGGGGGGTGGGGGGAATAAGGTTTCTTGACACATATTTTTCACACAGCCCAGAGACCCCACTAAGACATTCTGACACAGCAAGGGTTTATCCCATCTCCTTAACCCCTCCCTGAGAACGCCTGCTCTTTCAAGAAATAATTTTTCGCCTTAATTTCCCACAACACTTGATCAATTCTCCCTTCTATTATAGGTATTTTTAATTAGGATAACAACTTTTATTCTTATTCTCCTAGCTTACATTTATTAATGCTTTTTACACGTTCTAGCTATTAATTTAAAAATAAATAAAATGAAATCTAATATAGTTAATCTATGTCATGGCAATGTTTTTGTTGTTCTTATTTTAAAATTTTTATTTCATTTTACACTGACTCCTGGCTTGGGGTTTGTTTTTATAATGCCTAACAAGAAGTGCGGCTGTAATGAAAAAAAATCCTTCATTCCCACCTCCCAACCCACAGAAGAATTCTCCCCTTAGGAATTCAAGAGTTCATTTTCTAGGGTCTTAAAGCTCAGAGTACAGATGACACTTTTTATTTACTTGATAAATGTTGCCTCTTAGCATTTTACCCCACTCAAAAACTTTCATAAAGAAGTCTTTGTTTTTTAAACCGATGAGTTCCAACCATAGCCACCGGATTTTGGATAAACCAGATTGCCTAAAGCCAGAAGACAAGAAAAATTAGAAGGTCACACGAATACAGTATCTGACACAAATAAAAAGTAAGGGGTTGGAAGCTTATACAATTTGAGGGCCCATCTTTAAGACTCAACATTTCAAACATAACAGACTCCCTGAGCCTTAGACGGGGTCTGTGTGAGTGAGAGGCGCTGAAGCTGAAGCAGGGACCAGGGGGCACTGCATCACCTGAGGGACTCCAGAAGAGGAAGGAAGTTCTGCATTCAACCTTTAAGAGCTTCTAATGTACTTATTTCCAAAGTTCTGCTCTTCCTTTCCTGGAGGGATCACAGAAGGAGCCTCTTGGCCTGCAACATCTCTTGGCTTTCTGCCAACACTATGAAATCAAGGAAAAGCTGGACAGAGCAAGATTCTTCCAACTGTGTTTTGTTCTTTTCTTTTTTTTTTTAAGGAATCATTGCGACACCTGCCAACACACCGAGGAAGTCAGAACCTAAGGAGATGATAAATCATTAGCCAGATTCATCAAGAAAAAACGGGAGAAGCCTCAAATCAATAAAATTAGAAATGAAAAAGGAGACGTTACAACTGATACCGCAGAAATACAAAGGATCATAAGAGACTACTACAATCAACTATATGCCAATAAAATAGACAACCTGGGAGAAACAGACAAATTCTTAGCAAAGTACACCCTTCCAAGACTTAAGAAGGAAGAAACAAACTATGAAGAGACCAATCACCAGCACTGAAATTGAAACTGTAATTAAAAATCTTCCAACAAACAAAAGCTCAGGACCAGATGGCTTCACAGGCGAATTCTATCAAACACTTAGAGAAGAGCTAACACCTATCCTTCTCAAACTCTTCCAAAAAATTGCAAAGGGAGGAACACTCCCAACCTCAATCTACGAGGCCACCATCACCCTGATCCTGATACCAAAACCAGACAAAGATATCACAAAAAAAGAAAATTACAGGCCAATATCATTGATGAACATAGATATAAAAATCCTCAACAAAATACTAGCAAACAGAATCCAACAACACATTAAAAGGATCATACACCATGATCAAGTGGGGTTTATCCCAGGGATGCAAGGATTCTTCAATATACACAAATATCAATTAATGTAATACATCATATTAACAAACTGAAGGATAAAAACCATATCATCATCATCTCAATAGCCACAGAAAAAGCTTTTGACAAAATTCAACACCTATTTATGATAAAAATTCTCCAGAAAGTTGGCATAGAAGGAACCTACCTCAACATAATAAAGGCCATATATGACAAACCCATAGCAAACATTATTCTCAATGGTGAAAAACTAAAAGCACTTCCTCTAAGATCAGGAACAAGACAAGGGTGCCCACTCTCACCATTATTATTCAAGATAGTTATAGAATTCCTAGTCATGGCAATCAGAGAAGAAAAAGAAATAAAAGGAACCCAAATTGGCAAAGAAGAAGTAAAACTCTCACTGTTTGCAGATGACATGATACTATACATAGAAAATCCTAAAGATGTTACCAGAAAACTACTAGAGCTAATCAATGAATTTAGTAAAGTCACAGGATACAACATTAATACACTGAAATTTCTTGCAATCCTATGCACTAACAATGAAAGACCAGAAAGAGAAATTAAGGAAATAACTTTAATAAATTAAGAAATGGTAAATAGGACATTTACCATTGCAACAAAAAGAATAAAATACCTAGGAATAAATCTACCAAAGGAGACAAAAGACCTGTATGCAGAAAACTATAAGACACTGATGAAAGAAATCAAACATGACACAAACAGATGGAGAGTTATACCATGTTCTTAGATTGGAAGAATCAACATTGTGAAAATGACTATACTACTCAAAGCAATCTACAGATTCAATGCAATCCTTATCAAATTACCAATGGCATTTTTCACAGAACTAGAATAAAAAATTTTACAATTTGTATGGAAACACAAAAGACCCTGAATAGCCAAAGCAATCTTGAAAAAGAAAAACTGAGCTGGAGGAATCAAGCTTCCTGACTTCAGACTATACTACAAGCCACAGTAATCAAAACAGTATGGTATAGATAGACAGTGGGAAGTTGTATAACAAAGGGAGTTCAACTCAAGGGTGGAAGATGCCTTAGAGGACTGGGACGGGGAGGGTGGGGGGGACTCGAGGGAGAGTGGGGGGAGAGTCAAGGGAGGGAGGGAATACGGGGATATGTGTATAAAAACAGATGATTGAACTTGGTGTACCCCCCCAAAAATAATAAATAAATAAAATTTAGAAAAAAAAAAAACAGTATGGTACTGGCACAAAAACAGAAATGTAGATCAATGGAATAGAATAGAAAGCCCAGAAATAAACCCATGCACCTAATAATCTCTGACAAAGGAGGCAAGAATACACAATGCAGAAACGACAGCATCTTCAATAAGTGGTGCTGGGAAAAATGGACAGCTACATGTAGAAGAATGAAATTAGAACACCTGCTAACACCATACACACAAAAAAACTCAAAATGGATTAAAGACCTAAATGTAAGGCCAGACACTAAAAAACTCTTAGAAGAAAACATAGGCAGAACACTGACATAAATCGCAGCAAGATCCTTTTTGACTTACCTCCCAGAGTAAGGAAAATAAAAGCAAAAATAAATAAATGGGACCTAATTAAACTTAAAATCTTTTGCACAGCAAAGGAAACCATAAACAAGATGAAAAGACAACTCTCAGAAAAGGAGAAAATATTTGCAAATGAATTAACAGACAAAGGATTATTCTCCAAAATATACAAGCCGCTCATGAAACTCAATATCAAAAAAAAAAAAAAAACCCAATCCAAAAATGGGCGGAAGACCTAAATAGACATTTCTCCAAAGAAGACATCCAGATGGCCAACAAACACATGAAAAGATGCTCAACGTCACTAATTATTAGAGAAATGCAAATCAAAACTACAATGAGGTATCACCTCACACCAGTCAGAAGGACCATTATCAAAAAATCTACAAACAGTAAGTGCTGGAGAGGGCGTGGAGAAAAGGGAACCCTCCTGTACTGTTGGTGGGAATGTAAAGTGATACAGCCACTTTGGAGAACAGTATGGAGGTTCCTTAAAAAACTAAAAACAGAACTACCGTATGACCCAGCAATCCCCTACTGGCTATATACCCTGAGAAAACCATAATTCAAAAAGATACATGTACCCCAATGCTCACTGCAGCACTATTTACAATAGCCAGAACATGGAAGCAACCTAAATGTCCATCAACAGATGAAAGGATAAAGAAGACGTGGTACATATGTACAATGGAATATTAGCCATAAAAAGGAACAAAACTGGGTCATTTGTAGTGATGTGGATGAACCCAGAGTTTGTCATACAGAGTGAAGTAAGTCAGAAAAAGAAAAACAAATATATATTAACGCGTATATGTGGAATCTAGAAAAATGGTACTGATGAACTCATTTGCAGGGCAAGAATAGAGACAGAGATGTAGAGAACGGACTTGTGGACACAGAGGGGAAAGAGGAGGATGGGATGAATTGAGAGAGTAGTATTGACATATATACACTACCATGTGTCAAACAGACAGCTAGTGGGAAGCTGAATAGCACAGGGAGCTCAGCTGGGTGCTGTGATGACCTAAATAGGTGGGGTTTGGGGTGGGGGGAGTCCAAAAGGAAGGGGATATATGTATACATATAGCTTATTCACTTCACTGTACAGCAGAAACTAACACAACACTGTACAGCAATTATATTCAAATAAAAATAAAAGAACCTAAGGAGAGAGGGAGGTCCTTCTCACCTCCAAACTGTCGACCTGATTACCCCTGAGAAAGTCCTCAACATGCAAGGAAGTGACTGAGGCAGGGCTTTGCCTACCTGCCTTCTATTTCTCTTTCCTGCTCCTCACAGGAAACAGGAGACTGTATTAAATGCGTTAGAGGGGCTGAAGAACAACGGAGCAAATTTCTCCCACCTGTTGAGTTCTTAAGTCAAATTCCATTCAGCGAGAGAGCAAGCTAGAATCCAATCTTAGTCCCAATATTCATCAAGCAGTCTTGAGCAAGAAGAATATGACCTCTTAACTTGCAAATTCTATAAAATGGATATAAGAATGCTAACAGTCCAAGACGGTTGTGTGGCTTAAATGAGACGAATTAAATACACCCAGCACAGTGCTTGGCACATGCAGCCACTTGCAGTAAATCATTTAATGACCACAAATTCCTTTGTAATGTGACACTGCCATCCTACCATCCACAGGTGCAGTCTACGTCCCTGCCACGTGAATCTGGGTTGGCCTTGCCACCTGATGACAAATAGATACAGTAGAGCAGAGGGTTTCAGAGCCTAGGCAGGCCTCAAAAGAACTTCCGGCATCTGCCTTTCACCCTCTTGGCACGTTGCCCTGAGACTGCCGTGTAAAGAAACCTGTCTAGCCTCCTGCAGGATGAGAGGCCGCGTGGAGAACTGAGCCTTCCCAGCTGACAGGCAATACTCAACACCAGCTACCAGCCATGCAGGCAAGCCATCCTGGACCTCCCAGCCCAGCTGACCCTCCAGCTGAATGCAGACACCTGAGTGAGCCAATAACCAGCCACCCACGGAATCATGGGAAAGAAATTGTTTTAAGGCACTAGGTGTTGGGGTGGCTTGTCATTCAGCAATACACCCAACCGCTTAATAAAGGATATCGTTTATTATTACCACCCTTTCCTAACCGGGAAATAGTACACCTACCTCTCCGATGGCACCAAGTCACGGCAAGGATAGGATATTCTTTATCTTAAGCAATATGATCATTTCCACCTCCTTTGAACCTTTGGCCTAGGGGCCCTGAAGCTTATCTACACCTATGACCCAATTGGGGAATTTGGCAGCTTAAATGAGAAGACAGCCAAGGAGTTACTAAATTCTCAAGTGGACTTGTATCCTGTTACCTAAGAGCCATTTAAAACCCTACCCGATGGCAGAATGGCCATCATCAAAAAATCTAGAAACAATAAATGCTGGAGAGGATGTGGAGAAAAGGGAACCCTCCTGCACTGTTGGTGGGAATGTAAATTGATACAGCCACTATGGAAAACAGTATGGAAGTTTCTAAAAAACTAAAAATAGAACTACCACATGACCCAGCAATCCCACTCCTGGGCATGTGCCCTGAGAAAACCATAATCCAAAAAGAAACATGTACCACGATGTTCACTGCAGCACTATTTACAATAGCCAGGACATGGAAGCAACCTAAATGCCCACCAACAGATGAATAGATAAAGAAGATATGGCACATATATACAATGGAATATTACTCAGCCATGAAAAGGAATGAAATTGAGTTATTTGTAGTGAGGTGGATAGACCTCTGTGTCATATAGAGCAAAGTAAGCTAGAAAGAGAAAGAGAAATACAGTGTGCTAACTCATATATATGGAATCTAAAAAAATGGTACCGATGAACCCAGTGAAGGGGCAAGAATAAAGATGCAGCTGTAGAGAACAGAATTGAGAACATGGGGTGGGGAGCGAAGGGGAAGCTGGGACGAAGTGAGAGAGTAGCACTGACATATATACACTACCAAATGTAAAATAGCTAGTGGGAAGCTGCTGCATAACATAGGGAGATCAACTTGATGACTGGTGATGACTTACAAGGGTGGGATAGGGAGGGTGGGAAGCAGTCTCAGGAGGGAGGGGGTATGGGGATGTATGTATAAATATAGCTGATTCACTTTGTTGTACAGCAGAAACTGGCACAATAGTGTAAAGCAATTATATTCCAATACAGAGCTTAAAAAAACAGAAAAACAAAAAAACCCTACCCAAGGTACTTTGGGAGTAGGTTCTCTTCTGATCTCCTCCCATAAGACTCCCATTGCCTCAAACTGATTCCAACTGCACCATTTTCCAATAAATATGGTACTTATCTGACTCTGTATCTGGTTTGACACTATCAGGTAGCCAAAAACTCCAAACACAGTGACATGTTTCCTTGAACCATTTCAGAGGCCAGAGAGGTGATGATGTGCAAAACAAATCTGATGTGGCTTCAGATGATCTCAACTTTAACATTTATCACAGACGTCATGTTTAAATACAAGGTTAAGTCCTGTAAAATACCTAAGCTTGGCCCATCAACTTGGTAATGAACTGTTCTGGGGCAATGTTCCTGGGGCCAGACTTAAGTGAATGCGGTTATTGAAGCTCAGATCCAGGTGGTTCAGGGAAGCTGAACTTTTCCCAGCTTTACAAAACAGGGTCAATCTGCCCCACCTTGTAGATCCCTAATCCCAGAAACACTCATTCTACAACCTATTAACAATTTTAAGCCTGGTGATGCTCTCAAGGCTTCCTGGAATGGTGGCTCTGACCTTTCTAACTTGTGGAGCTGATCAATGTGAAGATTACCATCCTTCCTGCATGGATCAAGTGTAGAGTTTTGCTCTTTTTTTTATTTTAAAGGAAAACCTTTTGTTCAATCTTTGTTACGGTTTGAATACATTAATGCCATCGAAAACATCCTTACGTCTTGCTTTTTAAGTTGCAAGCCTAGTATTCTTGGACAAATGAGTTCTACTCACAGAAATGCCACTAAAATTATATATTCTCTACTACCTTGTAGAAAAATTATCCAGGAACAACATCAGATTGCTGTTTTCATTGGTCATGTATCATTTTAAAGCTATTTCTGGATTAAACCCATGAACTTACACTTCACCCTCATGACCTTTCACTGGGCACTGCCAAGGCATGACACTCCTGGCCAGAACTGAGGAACATGATATAAAATGCATCATAAAGCAAGGCCACTAGGTTTTACTGTACGACGATACCAGGAATGTGCTTGAGAGGCTGGCCATTACAAATGCAGCATATTCTTCATGCAAATCCAAAAGAGAAATTTCTTTCATCTCCTAGAATCAGGACTAGAGGGCTTCTCCAACGTGGTTTCTCTTCGGCACACCTTGAAGCTTGTTTCTGGATTGTCTGCCTCTTCTCTTGGGCTGCTGGAAAGCTCACAGACAGAACTTCCAGGAAGAAGAGAACAGCACTTCAAAGTACACTTGCCGACCTCACTCATACCTCCATCTTATTTTCCTTTGACTTATTTTTCTTTCTTATCCTAAGTTTACCTTATCTTGTCATACTGCATGCATCTTTGTAAGCCTTCCCTAATCATTTTTGGAACAAGGTAGGGTATAAATAAAAGTAAAGATATTATAGTCAGTGTGTATGCCTAATCCCCCTACTCTAGAGAGAGAGCTCTTGTCCGCAAGGGCTGTGCATTGCCCCACTTCAAGATCCCTACAGTGTCTAATGCTGTGCTTTTACTGCTAAATAAATATTTGGAGAATTAAATGGCAGAATATGTACATTTTGATAGCACTATGTTATCTGAATTATGAAATAAACAGTATACTAATGATTTAATCTTTTATCCTCCAAACAAATTCATGAGTGTGAAAGAATGCACGTCCATGATTTACTGTAGCATTAGTTATTAGAAGCAATCTTAAGGTCTAATGCTAGGGAAATGGTTAAATATATTGGTACAGGCACACTATCCCAAGTGATACATATATCAAAGTGAACAAGAGGATATAGGAGAATGTTCATCACACAGCATGAAATGGAAAAAAAAGTTGCCTGTGAAATGATAAATTTTTCATAAATACGTGGCTGGGCACATTCTCCCATTTGTACAGAAAAAAATGTCTGAAGAGCTATACCCCCCAAACTGATAACTGGTTGAGATTGAAGGTGAAGCCAGGGGAGGTGAAGGCTGGGGGAAGGGGCAAAGTGAACTTTCATTCTCTTGAACACTGAATGCTTGTAATGTTTTTTATAATGTGCAAGTGTCACTTTTGTAATTTAAAAATAAAAAACACTGAAGAAAACATTTAGAGACTTGAGGCTATAACGCATTCTCAAACCCTCAAAATGCTTAATGTCTTAAGGGTTTGTTCAGAGATACCGAACTGGGATACTCCAAACATTCTGTCTTTGGTCCAAGGGGCCCCTTCCTGCAGTTTAGCCTTCCTCCCTGTAGACTTTATCTTGCCCTGGATTTCTCCACAAATCATGTAAGAAATTGATCTGTTCAGTAACATTCATATAGATTGTTAAAAAATGAACAGGCAAAGAATCTTTCTCCATCAGAACATAGCTGTAGAATTTATAAGTCCTTAAAATAGCATGCAACAAATTATAAAGCATTTAAATTCATAACTGGCTCAATATTTTTACATGTATCAGAGCAAAACATGTTAATTGAGCAAGATGAGTTTGGGGAATTATGTCCCTAAAATGAAACACTTTGTAAAGGGGGCGTTTTTAATTCTAAATTTTTTATCAAATGAAAATTCCTTCTTCCTCCTCTTCCACTAAATAAATGCGTGCCAAATAAGGAGAAGTTTTCTGTGCCTTCAAAATGTACTTTTAAAAGTTTTTTTAAGCCTACTTGGAGAAAGCTAATTAACTTGACCAAGAGAGTTTCTCCATGTCCCCCAAATTTTAAAGTTAAATCAAAACTGGTGTATATATCTACCAACGTACCAGTTATTTCTAAGGTGACAATGGCAGGACACAGTGGACACCAACACAACCCAGGCCAGGATCCAATGTGGGCTCCAAGCCTGGGCTCCATGGGAACAGTCAGGTGGAGACTATATGTCTGAAGCTCAGAGATGATGTCAGAGAAACCAGGACTGAAAGCATTAGATAGAGAGCAGACAGCTGAGAAGAGGTAAAGTCAGACACTGAAAACATATCAACTAAAGTAAGAAAATCAGACAAGGCAGGGATGGGTCAAAGGAAGGATCCAACTAGGTCAGAATGTGGATGATAAAAGAAAGCAGTAACCAAGCAACCCAGGGGATCTCTGATACCTGTGTACGTTTTCCTCCCGGTTTTGTTGTATTTGTCCGCTGGTGGGGGTGCTGGGTGTTGGAGTCAGATGTTAATTATTATAAAAAGGAAATCAAAGGCCTGCAGATAGACTCTGCCCTTAACTAACATCAGGGCACAGCTAGTGGAATTAGCTCAAGGATGCTGGATGCTGCCTCACCTATTTCTCCAGGAAGCTTTTCTGGCAACCCCAAAGACTATGAATGATGATTCCAGACTGACTGTAGATCTTGAAATAGATGTCTAAGGAAGGCTTGATAATCTAACCCTTTTATAAAATGTAATGAGAATACTTTTCCAATTCACTGTGAGGCAAGCAGCCAACTTCCTAAGGAGTTTGATCAGCAAATGGGGTTTTGAAACAACACATCAGTCCACTTTTTCTGCAAGAACTTCTCAAAGCTGGAAGGGGAGACATGTGCCGCCTACCCACCCACTCTGCACTGTGATGCCCTTTGCTCTCCATCCAGTTGATGGAAGTGGCCTAAATTCATCAGCCAATTCGTTCTGGATCCGTTTGTCTTCTTATTTAACTTACAGAGAAAAATCCACTGCTCTAAGACACTACTTTCAACTCCAAGTTTACTCCTTCCACGCTTTCTTTTCCCTCAAGACCAACTGTTTTGCTTTGAAGCGGACAGAACTGGTAGGAAGTTCTATTTTTGCACCTGCCCATACAGCTGCCTTTCACTAATGTGAGTCCTGCACCCTTCAGACACCAGATGAGCTCCCACACTGCCCCCTGTCCCCACTGACAGGGGTCCAGCGATCTCCCAACCACTTCAATGCCCCCCCACCTTTTAGTATCTCCAACCCCAAGGCCCAGCCTGCTCCACTGTAACCTGTGTTTCCATCCATTAGCCAAATAATGGACTGTGATCCATTAATAGTTGATGAGTTTTTCAGAACACAGAATAGAAACAGAAATAGAGTAGAAACAGAAATGAAAATAGAAGCAATACACAGTAAGGGTAGGTATTGTTTCATGAAACCTGTTTCAGATACACATATACTTACTTATGCCCTGAGTCAATGTGAAAATTGTACTGTGCATTGTGTACTGTGTTGTAATCCAAAAATGCCTGAAACAAGCCTTTGTCCATCTCGTCAGACTGGGCCTGCTGCTCAGTGACTCCTTTCCCCACACCAGCTCAAGCTCTGAACAGACTGCCAGCTGTCCTCTTCGTCGGCTGTTTGCACAAACCTTGGCCTTTTAGAGTGACTCAGAAGCTCCCTCTCATGTAGCTACAGGACTGCCTTCTCCTTGAACAGACCAATGCTCTGAGCAAACACACACACCCCCACACCCCTTTGCTATCCTCTGCCCTCTTTTCAGGTCTGGGATCTGCTCACAGCACCTCCAACTGTCTCACTATGAATAACAAACCCAGAGCAGCAGGACTCTATTTCTTTGTATGCCACCTTTCATCTCCAGTGAGAAAAAACACCACCAAAGTCACTCTTGAAATATCTTAGATTTTCTTACAAAATTAAACCCCCTTTCCTGATGTAATGCGTTCCCTGGTGTAACACATCCAGTGCCTGATACCAACGCCAGGTGAATGTAGCTCATCCCTCCCGCTGAATTAAAGGCTGTGTCCCAACCTTGAGAACAGATGGCTACTCCACCTCCATGTTGCCATCTTCTTCCTTTCCCAAGGCAAATGGAAGGAGAGAAGGCACAACGAGGTGACTGTAGGAGCGTGGGGGCACCCTTTTCTCTCTCAAGGACGAGGGCACAAGCTGTCCAGCACAGCTCCACCCCTGGGCCTGCCCTTCCTTGTCCAACTGCCCACAGATCTCACTCTACAGAAACACTCGTTTTCTGTATCCTCCTGTAGAGCATTCAGTTTACTTTTCTCAGTCAAACTGAGTAGCCCACTTTTTAATCTTCCAAGAGATATAAATGAGCCCTTAATCTGCACGATGTGGGACATTCGTTTGAGAAGAAGGGTGTGGGGAGACACTGAGGTCTGAAGGTCTCTTATGAAGCAAACTGCTCCATTTCCTCTCCTACACAGAAGGCCAGCTATGAGGGAGGAACATAAACGTGGGGCATCGGTCAGAGCACCAAGGAGAGTAAACAGGTCTGAGAACTGCAGGACAGCTGCGCTAGGCTCTGAAGGGCAGGAAACACTCTCGAAGGGAAAGGGAGAAAGGGCAAGTCACATCTAGGGCACATTCCAGAATTCTCCTCTCAGCCCCACCACTTCCTCTCTGCTGCCCTTTTCTCATTTCCCAGTTAGGAATCCAGGGCTCCTTTACCACCTCTCTGGTCACCTGGTTATTGGGAGGATGGGCCCTCCTGCCCCTCCCAAGTCACCTTTTCCTCCTCGCCCACTCCTAGCTGCAAAAAGCTCTTAATCAATCCAGCACTGAGTTAACTTTCGGATGGCTCACTGCTCCGGATGCCTCTGTTTACCTTGCTAATCAGATGAATCTCTCCCCGATGGAGAGTTCGGAAAACGAAGGAAAAGACAGGCCAACTTTTGCATCTATACTCTAGGGTCTCCGTAGAAGGCTTGCTTCTTTGGAATCTACTATAAAGTTTCAGCCCCTTGACCACTGCCATTCCTAGGCACCTCGGCGAAGTAGACCGCTTGAGTTGCAAAGAGCCATTCTTCTTTCCAACAAGGTAAAGAAGGCTTAGAGTGAAAGGAAAAGGAACAGAAAGCTAATAGTGTAAAAAACCGTGACTCACTGAGCAGCTGGGTGTGAAGCATCCACCGTAGATAGGCAAAGCTCATGCAAGATCACACAGTAAGGATTCAAACTCTGGAGGGAGGTAATGTGGTAAAAAGGAGTGGCAGGGGTAGGGAAAAAAGCACCCTCAAAACATACTCAGGATCACACAATGGCATAAGAAGGAGGATGGCAAAAAGCTAAAATCCATGGCTCCTCAAGCCAAACTTTTAAATTTTCTAGTTGCACCCACACAATTCAAGGACAAGCTAAACAAGGGGAAAATTCTCTACTTCACATATAGCACATCTAAAGGGGGACTGGGATTCTCTACCATATAACCTTAACTGGCTACATGAAGAGAAAACTGTGTTCCAAACTATACCCTGTGCTCACACAGCAGTATCTCACTTGAAATACACAGTCTAAGATCCATTTTTCTCAACTCCATTTATGACTGGGTAAAGATTTTACTAAAGTGACAGGTTTTTTTCCTACTTCACACATCAACCCCTAACGTTCACACAGACTCTTCCAAATTGTCCCCAAATTGGAATCAGATTCATTTAAACATTATCAAAGGTCACTCTAAAAATAATTTTATAATTTCATATTACAATGTGCACCACATTCACACTCAGGCGCGTACAACTAAGAAAATACTGGCCAGCAACAGTGACCCTTTAATGAACTTAGGTAACTCAAAGTGCTTTCACTGAGGACGATAGGAAAAGGCTAGGATTACGGCTGCCACTTCATGGCTGGGTAAACCGAGGCACTTAGTTTAATAAACTTGCTCTCGGGGATACAATGGTAGAGCTGGAAATAGAAACCAATTCTCCCTCTGAGGCTGCGCCCCAGTCCCTCTCCCACTAGACTCTTCAGCACTCGGTAGCTAAAAATGGGACCCACTTGAGAACTGCAAGGGTAAATAAAAGCTTCTTGTTTTATTTAGCAGCGGGGAGGTGGGAGAGGGGGAGACTTACCCACCGGCTGCACCTGATCAGGTACCGGCCTCTAAGAAGCAAGCTTTCCCTGGATGCCTACAGCACCCACCCCTTTGAGCTGAGACCCGGGAGGCACCGCCAAGCAGCCCCAGCAGCCCGAATCACACAGCCCGGGGAACGCGAGCGGAACGCAGGGCGTCTGGGCGGCGCGGGGGCTACGGGCCCCGGGACACCATCTGCGCCCAGAGCGGCGCCGGAGCCCGCCGGGCCGGGAGGATGCTGCGCCGGCCGCACACACCTGCCGGAGCCCTCCGCGAAGCCCCGGGCCGCCTCCCGCGCCGGGGACGCCCAGCCAGCCTCCGGGCGCCGCAGCCCTCGGCCGCGCTAGGCCGGGGGCGGGAAGCCGCGGCACCCCCTGCCCGCGGGCTGCGCTCGGCGGCGCGGTGGAGCCGCGGGGCAAAGCGAGCCCGCCCTCCTCCCGAGCCCTCTCCGAACGGCGTCACCTGTGCCGGGTCCCGGGCGACTCGCGCGCGGGCGGCGGTGCGCCGGGCCGGGAGAGGGCGGCGAGTGGTCACAGGCGCCTGTTCATCCGGCCCGGCCCGAGGGCTGGCGCCGGCCAGAGCCGCCCCGCGAGATGCCTGGCGGGAGCCAGGGGAGCCGCGGGGCTCCGAGCCGCTGGGAGGAACAGCCGCGAAGGCTACCGCTGCCGCCGCGGCCGCCGCGCCCGCCCGGACTGCGGGCTCGGGTTTCCGCAGAGCGGCTCCTTAAAGGGGCCGCGGCGCTCGGACTCGGGCTCCGGCTCCCGGCGGCTCCGACCCCCGGCCAAAGTGGGCGGGGCCCCGAGGCCGGCGGTAGGGCAGACCTTCGGGTGCTGGAACTCGGGTCCCGGAAAGGACTCAAAAACGCGAACAGCCGAGGCGGGCTGCCGTGGGATCCTGGAAGAGCACCCCTCGCCGGGGACAGAGTGCGGTTCCTCGGCTTGCCAAAGCAAGTAACAAACACTAGCAGGCGGGGCAGTGGTCTGAGTCCGCTTCCGCAGCGGTCAGTACCTGGGCTCGCCACGTAACCAAAATTCTTTTCAGATTATGAGTTTACATTTTTCCTTAGATGCCCAAATTCTGCGTAAATGAAGTGCATGCTTGGATTACCAGAAAGGAGGTGAAAGGGCAATTGCTGATTTTTGCCTGCCACGTCTCGCTTGGCCGAAGTCCTTCGCAGTTTTCGGTTTAGGGCTACAGGTGTGTTCCAAACTGACTAGGGGGCGTGTGTGGAAGAGGCAAGTTCTTTGGGAGCAGCCTCCTCCGGAATCCCTTTAAAACACCACCTACACGCGGAGCCCCTCTGCTGTCAGGGTGGGAAAGTAGGATGTGGAATTTCTTGGGTGCTGACTGAGAATTCCAAGTTACCCAGTGCACAAAGTTTGCCATTAAATAGTAGCTCTTCTGACCTGTTAAATACGGCCTCAGAAACTTCCAGGTGTCCTGGATCAACAAGATAGAATTATTTTGAATCAAACAAAATAGTGAAGAAATACATTTAGGCTGTTATAAATTGCACACACAAAAAAAATCACAAAAACTTTTTTTAGAAAGAGCCTTACTGAGGTTCAATGTCTTCATCTCTATAATGGGGATAGTAATTCCCGAGACACTTCAGAAGAAGAAACTTCTGAAGTGTCTTGGGAAATGGACTCCAGACTGACTTAGAAAAGGCAAAACTCATTCCAAGCTACAGTGACAGAAACCTGCGCTGTAGTCACGCAGGAAGGAAGACCTTGCAGCCCCCAAGTGCATGTTCCCCTTTTTCTCTCCAAGACTCTCAGGACGTACCAGGGCACCAATGCCCTTTGACAACAACCTGTCCTGTCACAGTTGCTTCACAGTGTGCATAGTCCTTAACAACTATGGTTTGCCCCATCCCAGCCTATGAACTCACACAGGTATTTCATAACTATCCACAGGCAAGATGGTTGTAGGTGCACATCTGTGGGATCAGCCCCACAAGTACAGATTACACACGTCATCATCTCAGGAATCTGCATCAAGACTACCTCCTCCGGACTGTCTTGTGCTTATCTGCAGTGGTTGATAGTTGCTCTGTTCTTACCTGATAAACGATAAACGCGCCACGGTTATCTTATATATGCGTGTTCTCTAACACCCACAGCAAAGTAAACCCACAGAAATCCAGTATACTCTTGTCCCACCATACTCCTTCATGTTAGGCCTCTACAAATGCATCCTTAAATCTGCAGGATTGTTTTAGGATTATAGAGAGTGTGTAAGTGAATACATCAAGGACAAGGCCTGAGATATGAAAGGAATTCCGTAAATATTAGTTGAATTTTAAAGCTTTTAAGCTAATTAAAACTCGACTTTAGGAGGTAGAATACATCAACTGCACATTTTTCCTCAAATTTTTAATGTACCTTAATTCAAAAATATCTATTTTATTATTCATATTTAAATATTTAATTACTATTCTTAACTTTGCTTTACCAATACTCTTTTTCCAAGGACAGTTCCTCCAAATTCTATATTTACTACCTGAAGTTTTTCTGCATTTTTGAATATGAGGTCTCAGAGCTGGATTGCACTTTTTATATTTTTGTTCATGAAACAGTTCAAAGAAACAGTTCAGAGAAATGAAATTTTCCACACTTAAAAAGAGAAAAAAAATACTAAAATTCTTTTGAGGCAAATTTTCCTGATAAATGTCTGTTTCCAAAAATTCCTAAACTTCTAATTAGAGCCAATTGTTTGGAAAACTGAGACCAAAAGCTGCTTCTTCCTGAAATAACAAGATAATTAAAGCAAAAGTATTTTGGGGAAACTGCCTCAAGTCTCCATTCTGCTCGTTAATGAAGATGTAACCAAAATGGCACCAAACATTTTGATCAGAAAAGTTGATTTAGTCAGAATGAATAGCCCAGGCCCAACTTTTCCCTTAATTGGTAGTTTTAGTGTACTAAGAATTTTTTGTAAGGTTTTTTGAATAAATAAAGTACTTTCGTTTGTTTTTCAGAATTTTTCAAGAAGAAACTATTTCAAGATATTAACAGTGGTTATCTCTGGTGGGTGAGATTCTATGTCTTTTGTGTTCTTTTTGTTTCTCTTATTTTGTGATATTTTATTCCCATATTATATATGTCTACTTTTGTTTGCATTTTTATTTTTAATGAAAGTAATACATATAAGTGAAAATTCAAGTAGTTCTTTTTTTTTTTTTTTTAATTTTTTTTTTTTTGGGGGGGGTACACCAGGTTCAATCAACTGTTTTTATACACATATCCCCATATTCCCTCCCTTCCTTGACGCCCTCCCCTCGAGTCCCCCCCACCCTCCCTGCCCCAGTCCTCTAAGGCATCTTCCATCCTTGAGTTGGACTCCCTTTGTTATACAACAACTTCCCACTGACTATTTTACAGTTGGTAGTATATATATGTCTGTGCTACTCTCTCGCTTCTTCTCAGTTTCCCCTTCACCCCCCGCCCCCTCCCATACCTCGAGTTCTCCAGTCCATTCTCTGTATCTGCTTCCTTGTTCTTGTCACTGAGTTCATCAGTACCATTTTTAGATTCCGTATATGTGAGTTAGCATACAATATTTGTCCTTCTCTTTCTGACTTACTTCACTATGTATGACAGATTGTAGTTCTATCCACCTCATGACATATAGCTCCATCTCATCCCTTTTTATAGCTGAGTAATATTCCATTGTATATAGATGCCACATCTTCTGTATCCATTCATTTGTTGATGGGCATTTAGGTTGCTTCCATGTCCTGGCTATTGTAAATAGTGCTGCAATAAACATGATGGTACAAGTTTCTTTTGGGATTATGGTTTTCTTTGGGTATATGCCCAGGAGTGGGATTACTGGATCACATGGTAGTTCTATTTGTAGTTTTTTAAGGAACCTCCAAATGGTTTTCCATAGTGGCTGCACCAACTTACAGTCCCACCAACAGTGCAGGAGAGTTCCCTTTTCTCCACACCCTCTCCAACATTTGTTGTTTCCAGACTTTGTGATGATGGCCATTCTGATTGGTGTGAGGTGATACCTCATTGTGGCTTTGACTTGCATTTCTCTGATGATGAGTGATGTTGAGCATCTTTTCATGTGTGTGTTGGCCATCTGTATGTCTTCTTTGGAGAAATGTCTATTTAGGTCTTCTGCCCATTTGTGGATTGGGTTATTTACTTTTTTGGTATGAAGCTGCATGAGCTGCTTGTATATTTTGGAGGTTAATCCTTTGTCCATTGTTTCATAGGCAATTATTTTTTCCCATTCTGAGGGTTGCCTTTTAGTCTTGTTTATGGTTTCTTTTGCTGTGCAAAAGCTTTTAAGTTTCATGAGGTCCCATTTGTTTATTCTTGATTTTATTTCCATGATTCTAGGAGGTGGGTCAAAAAGGATCTTGCTTTGATGTATGTCAAAGAGTGTTCTGCCTATGTTTTCCTCTAGGAGTTTTATAGTGTCTGGCCTTACATGTAGGTCTTTAATCCATTTGGAGTTTATTTTTGTGTATGGTGTTAGGAAGTGTTCGAATTTCATTCTTTTACATGTTGCTGTCCAATTTTCCCAGCACCACTTATTGAAGAGGCTGTCTTTTTTCCATTGTATAGTCTTGCCTCCTTTGTCAAAGATAAGGTGCCCATATGTGTTTGGGCTTACTTCTGAGTTCTCTATTCTATTCCATTGATCGTCCTTTCTATTTTTGTGCCAGTACCATACTGTCTTGATCACTGTGGCCTTGTAGTATAGTTTGAAGTCTGCCATTTTTTCTTTTATTATTTCTTTACTAATTTCCTGCCTCCCATTTTCTCTGTTCTCTCTTTGTGAACTGTTGTTAGTAGGGTGTTGGGACTTCAATATTATTCTCTAGATTTATTGTCCTTTTATCTGATTGATCATCTATACATCTTGCTTTTCTATTGTCTAAGACAGAGGTTCTAAATTGGAGGAAGGGAGGGTTGATTCTCCCCACCCCACCCCAGCCACTTGGCAGCGTCTGGTGATATGTTTGGTGGTCACCACAGGGAAAGGGGGCATGCACTGGCCTCTAGTGAGTAGAGGCCAGGGAGGCTGCTAACCATGTTGCAATGCATAGGACAGCCTCCCACAACAAAGAATTTCCAGACCCAAATGTCAGTCATGCCAAGATTGAGAAATTCTGGACAAGAAGAATTACTTAACTTTATCTTCCAATCTTCTGAAGTTTCTATTTCAAACATATTTTTCTTTCCCATTCTCTGGTTAGCTCTTTTGTTGTGGGAACTCTCCATCAAAAAATAAACTCCTTTTTCCAGAAAAGAAATTTCATAATTCACAGAAGGATTGTGTTGGTAGTGGTACAGTCGGGGTGCAGTGCATGAGTGCAGGCTGGCTGTACGAGGTGGGGAAGAGACCCAGTGGTCCAAGAGCTTTGTAAACAACTTTGGGCAATCCTGCTTCTTCAGGTTTATTCCTGACCCCTGCCTTCCGTGGTACACTGCACCTCCAAATGCTACGTCTCCTCCAAGTACTTAGGTTAGCTTCTCTCCCACTTTGCCAAGTCAGTTACATTCGGCCTGTCATTTCTGTGGATGTGGAACGTGGTCACAGGGTGGGCAGACTGTACTTCACCATTTTGTGTAAGAAACTTGAGCATCTGTGGATTCTGATATCCAAAGGAGGTCCCGAAACCAATCCCCAAAAGATACCAAGGGATGACTGCATCTCTACTCCATTCAACTTCTGGCTTCCAAAATTTACTGAGATCTCTCATCTGCTCTGTACTTTTCTCCTGTCCTTTTTTTTCTTGTGGCTTATATCTTGTAAATCCCTTTGTACACTATCATTTTAGTTTTACTTTGCAAAGAATAAATGATTTTAAAAAATGGTAAATAACAGAGAGGAATCCAAAACAGAGGAAAGGGAAGCACATGGATCTATTTTTCTTAAACTTCTAACTTATTTTTTAATTGTGCCAAAATAGTTTCATAAATTTTTAAAATTTTTTATAAATTAAATAGATGTTACCAATCACTAGTTTACGTATGTGTTTATAACTTTTAGATCAGTTTGTTGAATATCTTTCCAGATACTTTTCCTTGCATACTTGCATATACTTTAGGATTTTTTAAACAACAAAATAAATTAAAACAGTACATATTATTTTGTAATTGCTCAGATTATTCCAGTCATTGGACGCACCATAATGTATTTAACCAATCTCTTACATTTATAGACTTTACTGTTGGACCAAATTTTCAGTTTTCCAAATAGAGTAAACTAGTAATGTCTGACTAGAAATTGATTCAAAGCCAGTTTCAAGTTTAATGGGGAAACACTGGAGAATTCCAGCTCAGATCAAGAGGAAGACAAGGGGGATGGCCACTCTTCCACTGCTAATACAGTGGTACTGGAAGTATCAGTCAAGGGTACTACTGAAAGAGAACAAGTAAAGACAATAACTATTGGAAAAAAAGATTTTAAAGTTTTAATATTTGTAGATTATGATTATATACTTGGAAAACCCAAGAAAATCAACTGAAAAAATATATAAACAATAGAAAATTAAGTATGGGAGCAGGATATAAAATTAATTTGTAGAAATCTGATATATAGATATATATGTATACATATAAATATGTACATGTGTGTATACATACATATATAAATATACATATATATTTGTATACACACACAATATCCCCTTACAAGATAAAAGAAAGAAAAGCCTCCACTTATAACTGCAGCAAAAAATATAAAGTGCCTAGGAATGAATTCAACAAAGAATATGAAAAACTTACATGAGAAAACCTTTAAAACACTCCTATAGGACCCAAAAGTAGACTTGAACAATGAAAAGATAGACCATATTCTTAAATAGGAAAAGTCAATGTATGTCAATTCTCCCTAAATTTTAATTTTTAAATTTATTGCAATGTCAATGAAAATACAGAGAGACTATTTTCTGGAAAAGGACAAGCTGATTCTAAAGTTCATATGGAAAAATAAACAGCAAGAATTACCAGAACTTTTGAAAAGGAAGAATAGCCTCCTATATATTAAAAAATACTACAGAACCTCAATAATGAGATACTTTTGGATAAGCCATGGGAATAGAGAGATTAATGGAATTGAATAGACAGTCCAGAAACAGACCCAAATAAGTGGCATCTCAAATCAGTGGTATAAAATGGACTTTTAAATAAACGGATAAGATCTGGAAAAAATAAATTTAAATCTATATCTCATATTGTATACTAGGATAAGTTCCAAATGGGTCAAATATTTAAATACAAACTGTGAACACACATGAATGTACTCTAAGAAAATATAGGTGAATTCTCTTCTTACCTTGGAAGGGGAAGGCCTCTCTGACTCAAAATCTAGAAGCCATAAAATATTAATAAATGTAACTAATTAAAAACCAAAACTACTACAAGGCAAAAACTAATAACAATAACATAAGCAAAACTGAAGCACAAATTACAAACTAGGGAAAAAAATATCTGGTACTCAAATCACAGATAAAGGGCTAACGTCCTTAATGTATAAGAAGCTTCTAGAAATCAAGAAGAAAAAAATCTGCCACTCAAAATAAAAAAAAAGAGATTAACAGACAAGCAACAGAAAAAGAAATATAAAAGTGACCCTTACACATTATAAATGGCCCTTATTCCTTAAAGATAAGCAAATTAAAACTTACCAACCTCATCCCGTACACAGATTGTTATTTTACTTTCTCAGTATTCTCTGACTTTGTAGCATTCGCTTCTTACTACATTCTCTTTAGATTGGCTCTACCCATCATCATTTTGAGAAAAAAATGGGAAATTTATGAAGCTATGTCTTATCTTTCAGTTCTATATCACAAACATTTTGTTAACACAGCAGATAGACCTTAACTGGATAACATTAGAGTGTTTATTGTTTATCAACATGTTAAAATCCATGCTTGCTGTTTTGAAATATGAAGAACCCATATATCAATATGATAAAAATCAGAACAAATATGTTGCCTATCTTTATCCTATAAACAAATATGTTTTTTAAGTAAAGTTGATAGTTATATTATTCATAACTATAGTTAAATACAATTTTAGAATTTAGAAATATTCCATAGTATAAACATCTCCTGCCCTAGCCTCATCCTCTGCAAAATATATTCAGTTCCAAAAGAATCAAATTTTTGTACTGATATAATTCAACTACTTCACTGGTCATATGTTCATATGCAGTAGTCATATGAACTATCCTAAAAGTAACTAAAAAGAAAAAAGAACAATTTTCATGACAGTACTGTTTTAATATACAAACATATTATCTCCCTTATATGTCCCAATCAAATTGATCTCCTAATGTCATTATGACTATTGTTCATGTGACAGTATTACTATAACCAACCCGCAGTATAAATCCTGTTCATCACTAACCAAAGTTCCTGTTTTAGGCACTCTATATGAGGAGTTAGGAGCATCAAGAATGACAGTTATAATTATTATTTATATAGAAAATTCACGTGCTACATTCAGATCTCCCACTTAATCTTGAGGTCTGCGTTCTTTGCATTTCAGTACAAACAAAATATTTTTGCCCTCCAGCAAGTAACAGTTTTGAAAATTTATCCACTGCCATCTCTTTTCAAAATACTTCTGTTATACTTTGCAATATACTAAGAAGACAATCTAGTTTTAATAAAAAAGAAGTCATCCTTTGTAAATTTATCTTCCACCAGGAAATGTGTGGTTCTAGTCACAGATTTTTAACTTCTCCTTGGCAGAAAATACAAGGTAAAAAATAATTTTTGAAAGACTGTGACTAGATCACATAATTAAGTATCTTCAAACTTTGTCAAATATATTCTGTAATAAAATGTGGAGTATCCCAAAATGCTAACATAATGTTTAATAGACAAAAAGTAGGTAAAAAATGAATTGTGAGGTCAGGAAAATTTTAACTATTAATACTATTTATACATAGCATATTAGAAACTATAATATCAATAATGAAAAGACCATCAGGATAAGGAAATTTAATTTAATCTATGAATTCTTCCTCCAATCAAATACAAATCAAGCATTTCACAAAAATAATGTATATACTGCGTTGAAATGTCAAAATTTTTAGCATAGAAATTATTTCTTTTGATGTAGATATGAAATTCACTTTTTCTCCAAAAGTGAGGTCTTCACAATTTGGATGTTTGGCAAAAACCAGTTTGCAGAGGGAATATTATCTGCAATGGCTGTCCATCTCTCTGCATGGCTAACATGATCCACCAGCAGCTGGAAGTCACCTTTGACACCTTTCTCACCCCATAGAAGCTTTAGGATCTGCGTTAGAGCAACTGCCTCCAAATTAGCCTCCTTTGTTCCAGTCTTATTCCCACATCTTCTAATCTACCTTGATTCCGCCATCAGTAAGAAAACAACAAATATTTTCTGAATTTAGAAATAAATGAAATCACATATTCACCCAAAATCCAGCTGAGTTCTCGACAAGTGCCTAATTATCAAAGCTGACCACCAATAGAAGAGGTAACATTATGGTATATCAGAGTTCAAAGCACAATTGAGAGTCTCACAACTGTGTTCTGCAAGTTTGATCACAGAACACACCTGGATTTTAAGTTGGTTGAAGACAACGTTTCTGTCTTCTCCACCTTTGCACCTTACACTGCATCTTGCAAGGTGAGAGTTCTGCATGTGTTCTCCCCATACCTATTTCCCCCATTTTCTTAGCTTGCCAAGGAACTCGGTTAAGAGTTGGAAGTTCTGGGACTTCCCTGGTGGTCCGGTGATAAAGAATCCGCCTTCCAATTGCAGGGGATGAGGGTTCGATCCCTGGTCAGGGAACTAAGATCCCACATGCCACAGGGCAACTAAGCCCGT
Source organism: Hippopotamus amphibius kiboko (assembly GCF_030028045.1). Classification (NCBI taxonomy): domain Eukaryota; kingdom Metazoa; phylum Chordata; class Mammalia; order Artiodactyla; family Hippopotamidae; genus Hippopotamus; species Hippopotamus amphibius. The sequence goes on along the minus strand of NC_080186.1, from coordinate 83,452,684 downwards.
GCACCACAACTACTGAGCTCATGAACCGCCACCAGGAAAGATCCCGTGTGCTACAACTAAGACCTGACACAGCCAAAAAATATAAATAAATAAATTTAATTAATTTAAAAAAAAAAGAGTTGGAAGTTCTATGGCTAGGGGAGAGTCTAAACTGATAGTCTATATTCTAGAACGGAAAGGGCAAAAGAACAACATGTTTTCCCTCATTTTTTATCCTGAGCAATTACCTAAAGGTAATAAAAGGGAACTCAAGTGATTTAAAGAACTGCTTTGCCTTTCCTTTCAGAGCTGCTACAGAGAAACTGCCCTCTGGTTTATACAGGAAGTGCTGAACCAGATGGATGACATTTTACAAACTATCAGGATTTGGCTTTTAACACAGTTTTATGCACACAATATTCTACTAGTACAGAAAGGGAAAGTAGCCCCTCTAATACATCAATGTAGAGGTGAAAGGAACTCAATTTCAATTCACTTTGTCTTAATCCAAAGTATTAACTCTTTCAACAAAGAATGCATATTGTAAGAGAATCACGGAAAGCTTTTAAAATTGTATAAATTATGATTGCAAGTCATACAAGAAATTCTTAGAAAAAAGTAACTATAACCAACAGCTAACACCAACTCTCTAGATTCGACATTTACTATATTGATTTGGAAGGGAGAGGAGACAAAAAAACAAATAGAACTAAAGTTCAAAGCCATGTGTCTCCTCAACATTTAGATGTATTTTTTGGTAGATCTGCCCATCTTTGGTTTGTAATGACTATTACAACAGTAAAAATCAATCATTCTCTGAATTTGGAAATCAACATATAAATACAAAGAGTCAACTGATTGACAGGCCTGCTGCCCTTCATCACCAGAGTTCAGCCCTCCCTCTAGTTTTCACAGAAAATTATCTCCAAGAATTTCATGATTTTCCCCAACTTTACACACCATTAAAGAGATTTCTGAGGAACTGAATGGTCTGCCACCAGCTCTGTTTTCCTCTCTCTCTTTTTCCCTACATGAGAATTGAATGGGCATCTTCTGTCTCTTAAATTCCTTGGAGTTTCACTGCTTACCTAAAGTAGTTCTTCCAAACGAAACAGCACTAATCCTAAAATAAGTCCTGTGAAAACATTCTTCAACTTGATTCACCTCCTTTGCTTTCATTTCTTAATAAACTCTTACACTTTCCTAGCCCCTTGACCTATTTTCTCCAAGTTTTGGCAACTTCTTGCGTAGCCTGATAACATATCGGCTTTTCTGCTTTAATTCTGAACTCTAACTTTTGCAATCAACCTTTTGCTCAGTTCACTTCCACCCACTCCAGGTAACAGCCTCATCTAATTTGGACCTGATCTCAGCTTTGGCTCGACTCTGTTCCTATTTCCACAATCCACCGAGGTACCTCTGAAACCAACTCCACTTACACAATAGCTATCTAAAGCTCTCTTTCTTGAGCTCCAGACCTACATTCCCAATATCCTACTATGTGTTCTCAGGTTCTTCAAATGCAGTAAAATGTAATTCATTATCCCCCCGCTTCTCCCCATACTCTTCTTTCTCTCTTTTCCCAGTTTATGGAGTCATTGGCACCTAATCATCCAACGCAGAAACCTCAATTTTCCTAGACTCCTCCCGCTTACTTAGCCCTCTGTATCCAAGTAGACACCAAATTCTGTCAATTCTACTCCCTAAAGACCTTTCATGTATTTATGTCCTCTACCCTTCATCTTTCACTCATCAAGCTTAGGCCCATATACCTTCTTTAACCTCTGATGTCTCTCTGGCATCTCCCCTCTTTGAGCCTTTACACATGAAGTTCCAGGATAATAATTTCCTTCCCAGTGCTTAGTACCACGTGCTTCACTCGTGACAGACCATCAATAAATATTCATTAATTACAGAAGAGACTTTATATCCTTGTGATCTCACAGATTTCCTTTCCTTGCCATTCATAGATTGTCTCTGTCTCCACATCCAACCTCATGCATCTTCAGGATCCTTCTCACTTGCTGTTGATTTTCTTCTTATCCTTTTACCTCCAATCAAGCCTTTCTCTTACTCTTTATTGCCTACCAAGTAAATGCATGACATCAAAATCCTCCATTCTAGCTCAAACCTACCTTTTCAGTCTTATTGTTCATACCCTCCCCCTCAGATTCTTTACTCAATTTAGCCAAATTCAACCACTAGTCATTCCCCCCAAAAATGCTCTGTGTCTTCCTGCCTCCTTGCCTTTGCCTTTGCCTTTGCCTTTGCTCATACTGCTTCCAAAACATAGGATGTCTTGTCCTCATATTTCTTTTTTTTTTTTTTTTTTTTTTTTTTTTTTTAGTAGAGACAGAAAACACTTTTATTGTTGAATAAGCATTAAAGCAAAGTACATGTGCATTGCAGGCAATCACTAGGAAATTGCAAAGAGAGAAAAAACCTAAATCCCCTATATATCCAAGCAGACACAACCCACTGCATATGTATATTCAAGATAAATAACTAGTCCTCAAGTAAGAGGAGTTGACCATACCATTTTTCACACAGAGTCCTAATTTTATGTGGTAATTGGGATGACTATCTGTGTTAGCCATTGGTTTTATCCAGAGAAAACACAAACCTCATTTTTGTAATAAGAGGTAGTTTTTTAAGTTGGAGCATGGTGTCCACTAAGATGAGACTCCTATCCTCCCACAAGAACTGATAGGTGAGCTATCTCCCTGATGTCTGCAGTTTGAGGAGATAGGTCCCAGGTTTTTGAGAAAGACATTTCTGAGTCCTAAAACTGGAAGACAATAAATAAATAAATAAACAAACAAAGGACCAGCTGAAAAAAGGCCAGTCTAGTCTTCAAAGACATGCATTTTAAAGAGACAAGACCATTACTACAAGTTTTCTAAGGTAAATGCTCTGATGGAGAGGAAGGAAGTCTCCTGTTTTTTTAAGTATTTGTTGAATAAAATAGTATGTACATGACACACCTAGAAACACGAATAGCGTGACGTATTTTGCTACCACACCATGACACAGCCTGGAAACAAACATTTCAGGTATTGGATATGACCTGCCTACACTTATCTGGGGTGACCAGGGTGGGACACTGTCATCCTGTCATATGTGAAAGGTGCAGGGTTTACCAGGCCAGCCAGACCTCATCTAGCCCACTCAGGGAATGGTGGTCGTTTAGCTCCAGGAGGGAGCAGGAATGTTGTTAGGGGTTAGCAGTCATTGTCAGTCATTGGTTTGCTTTTTACCTAGAGGGGTGGGGAGGACCAAATCCAGCAGCTGGAGGGGGTGAGAGGAAAAGCCATGGGGACAGGGACTGGGGAGGGTTACAGTGGACATCTTAGTCCTTATCGTCACTTCCAATGTCCACACTAGTGACAGCTGAGTAGTGGGGCACTGACTGGAGGAGACATCTGGAGGCAATATTAGGAGGAAGACCAAAACCCTTGGGCCAGTTGTGTCTGGGGTGACACCTGGGGAAGGTGCTGAATGCCTGTGGGGGTGGGGAACACGTCCAAGGGTAGACCATGTAAAGACAGAGGAAGACGAGTCATTTACAAGCCTCTGAAGAATCCATTGTTACCCTCTCAATCTCAGACTTTCATCCTCTGGAATTGTGAGAAATAATTTTCTGTTGTTTAAAGCACCCAACCTTTGGTGCCATGTTTTGGCAACCTTCACAAATTAACACAGGGCCATCAGCATCTGGGGGGAGAGGCTGACAGGGACCCTAAGAGGGGCCCAAGGGAACAAGGAGGAGGGGTTTCTTGGGTGGAAACAGGCCAGAGGGAAGGGGGACACAGTGGGTGGGACTGACTTCAGCATCCCCACCTCTGCTGGGGTCACAGTAAGAAACAACCCCTCCAGTCCCACACATCCTCAGTTTCCCCCAGTACAGAATGGGGCTAATGATGAAGCTGCTTCAGGGACTGTTAGAGGATGTATAGGGCCGGGACCAGAGTGAGGCCCCCAAGGAGAGTGGTGGCAGTGCCCTTGGGGAGGCTGCAAAGACTGTAGAGTGTTCCAGGGGCTGAGGGGCTCTAGCCCATCAGGGGGTTTCTCCCAGAGTAGCTCTGATCCCTGCTTGGGGTCCTACTTGGAGACAGCACCTGTGTCTTCAGCCAGCAGGGAACTGCCCAGGTCACCTGTCTTCCTAGGAGGCACCCTGAGACACTTCTGCCACAAGGGTTCAGGTCTCTGCTCTGCCTCTTCCCAGCAGAAGGACTGTCTGCTGGTTCTGGAGCCTCAGTTTCCCTGTCTGTGGAATGGGTGTGCTTACTTGAATTCGAGGCAGTGTTAGAGTTGGTGAGGGCTTTTGTAGGTCACTCTGTATCCCACTTCTGACACCATGTAATGCCAAGCAAAAAACAATGCAGGAGGTGATAACTATCAATATAAACATATCAAGTGAGGGCACCGTGCTCAGAAAGTGCCTCCTCATCCTCTTCTCCACGCCAACAACCCAAGAAGATTATAAGTGCCAAGTTCTCCAGCATCACATCATGGTACAGGCGTCTCTGAGGCTCATCAAGGAGATCCCACTCCTCCCAGGAAAAGGTCACTGCCACATCTTCAAAAGTCACACTGCCCTGAGGTGGGTTCCTCAGCTCCGCTGCCGCCATCGAACTCTGTGGGCTAAGCGGGGCCGGGAGAGGCGGGGGGAAGCGGGCACGGCGGTCCCTCACCCGGGCTTGGCGCGGGGCACCCCGGGCGGCCTCGCCGAGTCTCAGACCCATGTCTGTGCCGCGGGGACAGGGACTCCTCTCGGAGCTTCTCTACCACTTCTCCGTCTCAACCCTGCGTTTACGGAGCTGGAAATACTGGGGCAAAGCTTAATGGCCTGGAAGCCACTCAAGAGCAGGTAGTCCTGAGACAACTCCTTCTGCTTACTCTAGAAAATATTATTTTTCATTGCTGATATCTGAGCGCTATTGCAGCCTGCAACATCTGCTATTCCCCGGTCTCCAGCCTGCCAGCCTCCCCTGCAGGTTTTGGACTTGCCAGCCACCACAATCTTGTGAGCCAATTCCTTCAAGTCTCTCTCTCACCAATGCTATCGCTGGTGGTCCAGTGGTTAAGATGCCACACTTGCACTGCAGGAACACAGGTTCAACCCCTGGTCAGGGAACTAAGGTCCCACATGCCACACAGCCTTTTAGAAATGGCCAAAATCCAGAACTCTGAGAACACCAAATGCTGATACGGAGGTGGAGCAACAGAAACTCCTGTCCACTGCAAGCAGTTGAGAACTTAAATCCACACAAAAACCTTCAGATGGATGTTTATAGCAGCTTTATTCTTAATTGCCCAAAAGCAATCAAGATGTCCTTCAGTAGGTGAATGGATAAATAAACTGCGGTGCATGCAGTGAAATGCTATTCAGCCCTCTATTTTTGTCATGTTAACATCAGTATATTCAGCAGGCCCTTCTACTGTCAGTCAGTCCACCCATAATGACATTCAACTCTCAAGACCAGACTACACTTTTCACAGCGGTGGTTCTTCTGGGAAAATGAAGCTGCCTTAGGAATCCTGGCCTGTGACATGCCTATGGAACCACTTCGTTGGAAGAGTGTTTCTGCATCCTCTGCTCCACAGCAACAACCCACTGAGGATAGAAGTGCAAAGTTTTCCAGCATCACATGGTGGTACAAGTGCCTCTGAACCTCATCAAGGAGCTTCCATTCCTCCCACGAAAAGTACACGGCAATGTCTTCAAAGGTCATACTGTCCTGAGGCGGGTCCCTTAGCGCCGCCATCGGACTCTTGTAGGCGGAGCGGGGCCCCGAGGGGCGGGAGAGGCGGGGGCGAGCCGGGCACGGCGGTCCCTCTCCCCGGCCTGGTGCGGGGCACCCCGGGCGGCGAGGCAGAGCCTCACACCCGCCTCTATGCAGCGTGGACTGTGTCTCCTTTCGCGCTTTCTCACGCCGGCAGCAGGGTCCCACCCTGCACCCCAGACGCAGAACAAAACCTTGTCCTCATATTTCTGTCACAAGCTTTCTTAGTTTTAAGGCCCAGATCAAATGCCACTTTCTTCATGAAACTTACTGCTTCTTCCAGACAAAATTTCTCTCTTCCTCTTCTCTCCTTCTTTGAAACTAATTTGTAACTTGCTTCGTACAAGTATTTTATCTCTCCTACCAAAGAAAACAGTATTATATAGTTTTTTAAAGCAGTGCTTTTCGGACCACCTGCAACAGAATAACTGGAGTCTTGTTAAAAACAAAAACAAAACAAAAACGCTACTGAATCGGCCTCTCTTGAAATGGAACTCAGAACTCTGCAATTTGAAAACAAGTTATGGGTAAAGTGCACAGAGAAGTTGGAGGCCTATGAGGTGCAGAAACAGGCCTTGAAGTCACTCTGACTGGGAGTTGCATTCCAGTTGTATCTCTGTTAAAAGATAATTTTCAGAAAAAGCTAAAACCATGACTCTGATACAGATAGAAAAGAAAAAAAGTTAAAGATGTTATTTAACTCATTTAGTGAGGGAAACAGGCAGATGTTATAACCTGTTCAAAAGAGAATCTGAAAAAAGACATTTATACAGAGTTGTGAAATGATGCAAAGATAATAAACAGCTACAATTAGATAACCCAGGATGTGCAATAGTTCAAAGACAATGAAAGGCAAGAGTGAGATGACCTGGAAGGTGTCTTGTAGGCAATGCCAAGTTTTCTACTAAAACATGACATTTTTTTCTATACCTCTTACTAGCTGTGTGATTTTGAGTATGTTAACTTCTCTGATCCTCAGTTGCTTTATCTGTAAAATGATAATAAGATTTCATAGTTTTTGAAAAGTTTAAATGGGGACAATAATTACCTAACAGAGCTATTGTGAGAATTAAATGAGATAATGAGTTCCAAGAGCTTAGGACAGTGTTGAGCACGTGATACTCGATAAACATTACACAGCAGGAGTAATAATAGTGGTATTAGTGGTACTCTAATAGTAGTATTACTACCAACTATAAGTTCCTTGAGACTCATTTTTGTTTATTAATGAATGTAGTCATTCAGTCAATCAACAAATGTGTATAAAATACCTATTTATGCTAAGTTTGGGTGGATTATAAAATGGTCTCTGCCCTCAAGGAGTCCAGGCTAGCAGAGAAGATGAGAAATTATACAAATAATTACATGAGATATAATAAGGAAAAACGTGAGCACAATTAACAAAATGGCTAACCGTGTGTGGGATGTACAGAATGCTTCCAGAAAAGCTTCATTAAGGTGAATTTGAGCTGAATTTTGAAGGGTGACCAGGAAGTCACTAAGGAAGCACACTGTGCTAACAATTATTGTGCTAGATTGCTATGTATGTTAATCTTATTTAATTCGCAAAAGAGCCCTATAATCATAGTTCACACTAACTGAGTACTTTCTTTGTGTCAGGCCCTGTTTTAAATAACCTTCATTATCCTATTTTATGAAGAAAAAAACCTGAGGAGTAGAGAAATCAAGCAACTTTCCCAAGATGATACAGCCCATGAGTGGCAAAGCTACAATTCATCCCAGATAACCTCTTTCCAAAAGGTAGGAAATATCATCTCAATTTACTAATAGGAGAATCAAAACCCGGAGAGATTATGAGATCTTCCAGGAGACTGATTAGCAATTGGGTTCCTGGTTTTAAAGCCCAGGCAATTTGGGGAGGAAGAGCACTCCGAAAAGAAGAATGTGCAAAACCTTGGAAGATGGAGGAGTTTGGCATGTCCCTGGGAATCAGAAATGTTTGGAACTCAATATGCCTATATGGAAATAGCTATAGGAGATGAGGCCACTAAAAGTCACTTAGGGATTGTGAAAAATAAATTATGCCACACCAAATACTGCAGACTCTGATCAGGAATAAGTGAGGAAACAGTGAATGATTTTAAGCAAGGGAATAAAGAGATCAAAGGTTTATACTGGAGGCAGGTCAATGAGTTATGAAGCAGCAAAGGCTAGTATTATTGACATCAGGAGTTTTGAAGCCAGACACCATGCCACTTATCATGATCTAAGGAAAAAGAAACTCTTTGAGCCAGAGTCTCCTCATCTGTAAAATGAATATAATAGGGCCATTATGAGGTATAAATGAAAGAACATAGGTAAACACCTGACTGTACTTTAGATCTAGTAGGCATTCGATAAATGATGGTGGTTGTATTAACAGTTGTTTATTGCTATTTTTGTTGTGAGACAGATTCATTGAGACCTAGTTTAGGTCTTTTTGAAAGACGAACATGTTAAATGCACTTACTGGCTCTTTTACCTGGGTTGTTTAGAAATAAAACCAATACTGCTTGATTTGTTCAGACATAGTAGATTGATTTGTATCAGAACAGCAAGTCCCAGGAGCACAAAGAGAATCAGATTTCAGGAATGGCTTGAGGTTGAGGATTCAGTCTAGCAAACATTTCTTTTACTCAACACTGTGTTAAGTGGTGCATACATCAAAATAGTTAAGACACAATCTCCCTGGGCTTCCTAGGTGGTGCAGTGGTTAAGAATCCACCTGCCAATGTACAGGACAGGGGTTCAATCCCTGCTCCAGGAAGATCCCACATGCAGCGGAGCAACTGAGCCCGTGTGCTGCAACTAAGCCTGTGTGCCACAACTGTCGAGCCTGCACTTTAGAGTCCATGAGCCACAACCATTGAGCCCATGTGCCACAACTACTGAAGCCCATGCACCTAGAGCCTGTGCTCTGCAACAAGAGAAGTCATAGCAATGAGGAGCCCACTCACCACAATGAAGAGCAGCCCCCGCTCAACGCAACTAGAGAAAGTCCGTGTGCAGCAACAAAGACCCAACACGGTCAATAAATAAATAAATAATAAATAAATTTAAAAAAAAAAACAAAAAAACACAATCTCCTTCACAAGGAGTCAAGCGTCTACAATATAGTTCTTTGGGTTGATTTCCTTTATTTTAGATCCCTGGCCTCCTCTTTACTTACAACCTCCCACTCACCCCTTAGACCTGATATTTACACTACTCTTTGGAAGTAATCTTGATTTCCCTACTTCATTACCCTCCTCCCCCAACTTTGGACTCCTTCCTTTTCTGAATGAGTAAGATTACACCTTATCTGATCCGAACATGTCCTCAGAACCCCACCCTGGTTCCAAGACACCTTGCTACTGTAGTGAAGTTAAATCAGTTCTCTCAACAGCTCACACTAGAATTCTTCTCAGAGGGAAATACTTTGACGAATTGTTATGAGTAGACATGGGGTGCTTGAGAACTTGGGTTAGCAAGAGACAGGATAATCAAAGAAAGACTGTTCTACATTAGAAATTCACTTGGAGGTATGGAAAAAGTTGGGGAGAAAAGAGAAGACAGAAGAGAAAGAGAAGAGACAGAAGGCAGAGTAACTTCATAATATGCCTAAAATGCTTTTTTCTTCAATTTCTCTCATGTCTCCCAAATCTTCAGTAAGCCTTCCACTACACCTACACCACCCCACCTGCCCACAGCACACACATTGGGAGTAGAAATGGTAGTGGAGTAAGTGAAGAAATCATGGAGCCAAATTCCACTGTTGGATCAAAAAGGAGCAGAATGGAGACAGCACACCCAGAACAATGAGACAGTCCATAAACTGAACCCATCAGAAGGAGCAGGGCCCAAGGTAATGCTAAAAACATAAATGTCTAGAAAATTGGCACAACACTTCAGGAGGTACTGTAGTTTGCTTAAGAGTTGTGTAATAGGGGCTTGAACCAATCTTGACATGATACTATACATAGAAAATCCTAAAGATGCTACCAGAAAACTACTACAGCTAATCAATGGATTCAGTAAAGTTTCAGGATACAAAATTAATACACAGAAATCTCTTACATTTCTATACACTAACAATGAAAGATCAGAAAGAGAAATTAAGGAAACAATCCCATTTACCATCACATCAAAAGAATAAAATACCTAGGAATAAATTTACATAAGGAGACAAAAGACCTGGACTCTGGAAATTATAAGACACTGATGAAAGAAATTGAAGATGACACAAGCAGATGGAAAGATATACCATGTTCTTGGACTGGAAGAATCAATATTGTCAAAATGACTGTACTACCAAAGGCAATCTACAGGTTCAATGCAATCCCTATAAAATTACCAATGGCACTTTTCATAGAACTAGAAAAAAAAATTTACAAGTTGTATGGAAACACAAAAACACTCAAATAGCCAAAGCAATCCTGAGAAAGAAAAATGGAGCTGGAGGAATCAGGTGCCCTGACTTCAGATTATACTACAAAGCTACAGTAATCAAAACAGTATGGTACTGGCAAAAAAATAGAAATATAGATCAATGGAACAGAATAGAAAGCCCAGAAATAAACCCATGTACCTAATAATCTATGACAAAGGAGGCAAGAATATACAATGCAGAAATGACAGCCTCTTCAATAAGTGGTGCCGGGAAAACTGGACAGCTATGTGTAAAAGAATAAAATTAGAACGCTTCCTAACACCATACACAAAAATAAACTAAAAATGGGTTAAAGGCATAAATATAAGACTGGATGCCCTAAAACTCTTAGAGGAAAACATAGGCAGAACACTTATTTAGTTGAAAAACAAAACAGATTATTGCAATGGATATCTAGGTCATGGTCAGTTATTGACAATGACCACCTTTCCACGATTCCTGTCTTCCCCAAAGCTGGGAAGACAGGAATATTGTCTTACCCGGGTTACTACAATAGTCTCCTTGGGATCGGCAAATATTTTCTTAAAGAGCCAGATTGTAAATATTTCAGGCCTTGTAGGCCAGATGGTTAGTTATTCAGCTCTGCACTTAAGGCTTGGAAGTAGCACTAGACAACAGGTAAATGAATGGATACGGTTGTGCTCCAATAAAACTTTATTTACCAACATAGGTAGTGGGCTTTCTGTCTTTCTCCTTCTGTTCTCCACTTTATAATCAGGGTATTCTTTCTAAATGTCACTCCTCTGCTTAAACACTTGAATGGCTTCCCATTGCCCTTAGTCCAGATTCCTTAAAAGAGTAGATTTTACTCCATTAGCCTTCTCTCTAGCAATTTCTAGCTTCTAACTCAATTTTTCAGCACTATTGAACTACTTTAAATTCCCCTTAAGTTCCTGGTTCTCTTCCTTCCATGCATTTGCATATGCTGTTCTTTTGACTTGGAATATTCTTCTCTCCCGACAGCCACACTCAACACCTCTCCCCCACACATCAGGTTAGTTGATGTCTACTCATCTATTTTTCAAGTTTCACATTTTAAATGTAACTTCCTCCAGGAAGCTTTTCCTGATCCCTAAATTCTCAGGAACTGCTGAGATTACTAGTTTAATTGTCTGAATATTCTGTTCATCTGAGGCTCTGTGAGGACAAGAAATTGGTCTGCCACTTATCATTGTATTCCAAGGTACTCAACAAATAATTGCTGAATAAATGAGGTCTTGACTGTTGAGAAAGGAAAAGACAAGAACCAACCTAAAAGTGGAGGGAACACTCAAAGGCTAATTGGTGGAGAATAAGCTGAGATTTGTTTGAACTGTTCCTCTAATCCAAAATCTGCTCCTAGAGCATTTTCTGCTTTGCCATTATAGTTTGTAGAAAGCTTTAGGAAACATGCAATATGTCTTCCAGACTTTCTGATGCAGCAACCAAAGTCTTGAATGGTTTCACTTCTGCCTTTATCTCTAACTTAATCTGTTCACCCTCTCTTTGGCTGCTAATCTCTTACCTCATATCCTGCTTACAGTCTTGTATACAGTGTACTTTACATTTGCTAACCCTCCTCTCAGAGGGATCTTGGCTTGCCTTTCTGACCAATACTCACATTTCAAATATTATGTGGTGGGCATATTCTATGTGCCAGGCTCACAAGACTTCTATAAGCCAGGCCTATAGAACTTAATCATTTAGTCCTCATTCAAGCCTCACGATAATCTTATAACAGATTTCCTTTCCTTGGTCCCACTTTATAGCTGATGAAATTAAGACTTAAAGAGGTTAAGTAACTTGCCAAAGAAACAGAACAAATGGCATAGCTGAGATGTGAAGGAAGAAGGTCTGACGGCAGAAATCAAGTTCCTTACCTCATATTACCTTATAGTTTCTCTCAGACCATGTCTGTTATGTTTGTTGTTGTTTATACTCTCTGAATTCTGTTCCTGTACAACCCCAGAAGTCTTCTGCAGTCCTCCTGCAAGTTGCATCCTGAATCTTGTGGGTAGTGTGTTGAATCCAAGGTGATCATAATAACTAATACTTATTGAGCAGAGTCACTGTACTAGGTGCTGTTCGTGTTACTCTTTCAACTTTCACAGACCCTCATAAAAAAGATAAGGTTAGCTCTGTTTTACAGGTAAGGAAATAGAGGCACAAAAGGATAAAATAATGTGTCCAAGATCACACAATTAGAAATGGGAGGGTCTAGACTTTAAACCTCAGTAGTCTGACTCCACAACACATATTTCTGGGCAAGACAAGGACACATTGGGAAGCAGACAGCATAAAGAATTCCTCAAGCCCCATAGGATGAGGTTGAAAGGGGTGGGTGAATTTGATTGATTCAGGCTGTAATCCAGGATAAGAGATTATAGGGATAATTTAATTATTTATTGCTGCCCAAACTATCATCAAAAGTCATGGCTTAAAACAACAATCATTTATTAGCAAATAGTTATGTGGGTCAAAAATTTGGGCTGAACTTGGTTGAGAAGTTCTTCTGCTGGTTTTGCCTGGGCTCATCCACATGGTAACAGTCAGCTATGGCAGCTTGGCAAGGGCTTGATGCTCCAAAATGGTTTCTCTAGCAGTCAAGGCCAGCTGCATGGGCACACAACTTTTGCTTGGTTCGTTGTTCTTCCATGGCTGTCTTGAAATTCTTAATAATTATAAAACAAGGGGCCCTACTGGGCCTTGCACATTATGTTGCCAGTCATGCTGCTGGTTGGTGGATGGCAGCTGGGTATCTTTCTCCGTGTAGCTTCTCATCATCAAAGAGACTAGCCCAGGTTTCTTCACATAATGTTAGAAGCTTTCAAAGACTGTGAGAGCAAAGCCTGCAAGGCCTCTTGAGGTCTAGGCTCATAATTCCCACGTCATTACTTCTGCTGCATTTTATTGATCAAAGAAAGTCACACGGTAAGCCCAGACACAAGAAGGTGGAGATCTAGAGTCCACTTCTTGATGAGAAGAACAAAAAGTTACCATGCAAAGGGGCGTGTGTAGAGGGATGGGATGATTTATCGCAATGTGACCGTTTATTACAATCTATCACAGAGAAGGTACATGTTTAAGAAGAAATAAAATCATTTCAGTCTTGGACATGTGGTGATTAAGGTTTCTCCTGTGATAAATCCATGCAAAGGTGTCCAGTGTTTGGATAATATAGGTCTAGAATATAAGAGAATCCTGGTTGGATGCACAAATTTGAAAGCTATCAGTATGCAGGTGATAGGTTTCTGAATAAACAAATCAGAACCCTTAGGAAGACTACATGAGTTCAGGTAAACGTAAACAAAGAAATCTGGTCAATCCCTCAGACCACCCAGATGTCTAAGTGCACTCTTCTTCCCATACATCTCAACCTCCCTCCCTAACAGAGACCATCTGTGGGCCTATTCATTTCTGTAGCCAGTTCAAGGGCCACTATCTCTGGGGAAAGTACAGCCTTCTCTGTCTTGTCCAGATGTGGCAACATATAGTCCAATGACCAATAAACCAAAAAATAGTTACTTGATCCCCACTTTCAGCCCAATATGCAATGGTGGATCAGGAATAGAATAAAAACTTCCATTTGATAAAGGAAAGAGTTGGAAATATGTAGCAACCAGTAATCCTTAACAGTTTTCTTTCCAGACAGAAACTTTCACCCTGACCTTGGAAGAAGTTCCCTGATGAACCCATCTGGATGCCTTTGGTTATGCCCGCAGACCCCTGGGTTCATCCTCTGGGAAGTACTTCCTTGTCTATCATTCACCAGGTTCAAGATCGAAGAGGATGTTGGAGACTGCTTTCCTGGAGACTGCTTGAGGCCACAAACAATGAATGGCTTTTGCAGGTCAGATTTATGGTTTCTTTAGCAATGCAATTTCCTCAAAAACTTAGTAGGCTGTTGTACTATTCATCTCCAGTCTAAGTGCCAGAAATGGTACCGAAGTTCTTTTCAGGACTTAGCTCTTAACTAGCTTATTCTGTGGTTGCTATGCTCTACCCATTCCTCTTTTCATTATTTTAATGGTGGCTACTTTCAGGTAATCTTACAAAATAAGTAAGATCTTTTAGCAAAGATCAGATCCTTAATCTGATCTTTGCTAAAAAGCTAGATTTCTTTTTTTGTCTGAGAAATCTTAATGGGAGGGCTTTAAGAAAGTCTCTGAAAAACAGACTTTTATTCTCCTGTTTGGGCTATAGAAATAGTTGGATTTTCCAACCCTGTGAGGCCCCAGTTTTCTATACACTCTATTTCCTTTCATTTCTGCTTGCAAACGCCTCATTTCTTATGTGAGCTCATTTCTTTCTCGAAAAATCTTGCTAAATTCAGCAGGAGCAACCATCACACTTTCATATTCTGGTTCTTCCCAAATAGTCCCCCTAAAATTCAGCCATAGAAGGAACATGGTCAGGCTTCCAATTTGAGTAGGTGAAATTTCTACCAAATATTTTGCAATGGTATTACAAGGATCATTGATTTTCCAGACTGCAAGATCTGTTTCCTCACTGCCAGTTGTATGACTGTTTAGGTAATGCAGTATATTTTAAGATTCTATTAGAAGTTCCCCATTTCCAGGTATCAATTTTTGTATTAGAGTAAATGCTATATTTATGTAATAAAGAGACCCCAGAAATGAGTGACATGAAGAAAATGGAAGTTTCTTTCCTACTCACATAATAGTTGGGCCTAGACTGACAGGACAGTCTGTTCTATGAGGTCATTCAGGACCCAGATTCCTTCTATCTTGTTATTCCATCCTCTCCTACAATGTCTTCCTCATCTTTATGGCTGCAGCTGGTCACAGACATGTCCTTGAAGGAGACAGAAAGCAGTCCAAGGCAAGCCATCTTCTTTTAAAAGGGTAAGGCAAAAGCTATACTCACCACTTGTAGTTATAGTCCACTGGCAAGAACTTAACCACAAAATCATACCTAGCTACAAAGGAGGATAAGAAAAGTAGTCTCCAGCTGAGTGAACATGTGACCAGAAAGAAGAGAATGGATTTTATGGTGACAACCATTGACCTGGCAGAAAAGATAGCCAAGGTTAAGAAACCTCAGAAATAAAAAGCCAAAGTCGGGGAGGGGGGTAAATAAGCATTTTGTTTCTTAGAGAGAAAGAAAAAGACAGTCTGAAAAAGAAAGAAAGAAAGGGAGAGAGGGAAGGAAGGGAGGAGAGGAGGGGAAGGGAGGAAGGAAGGAAGGAAGGAAGGGAGGGAGGGAGGAAGGGAGGGAGGGATGTAGGGAAGGAGAAAGAAAAAAAGGAGGGAAGAAGGCAGGCTGGCAAAATCTAGCTGGTGGGTACCCAAGTTTCCATTTTATTATTTCCAGTTCTTTTCTGAATATATATATATTTTTTTAATTTACTTATTTATTTTATTGGCTGTGTTGGGTCTTTTTTGCTGTGCACGGGCTTTCTTTTAGTTGCAGTGAGTGGGGGCTACTCTTCGTTGTGGTGCGCAGGCTCCTCATTGCCATGGCTTCTCTTGTTGTGGAGCACTGGCTGTAGGCACGTGGGCTTCAGTAGTTGCAGCATATGGGCTCAATAGTTGTGGCTCACAGGCTCTAAAGTGTAGGCTCAATTGTTGTGGCACACGGGCTTAGTTGCTCTGCGGCATGTGGGATCTTCCTGGAGCAGGGATCAAACCGTGTCCCCTGCATTGGCAGGCGGATTCTTAACCACTGCACCACCTAGGAAGCCCTGAATATATTTTTTAAATAAAAGGTTTTTTTTTTTTTATTTTATGGGAATGAGAGAAAAAAAGACCCAGGAAGAATATGAAGGTAGAACAATAGTGATATGAGGAGAATAGGAAGAAAATGGAGTAATGAAAGGCAATGGGAGAAAATTTTCAATTGCCTGAGAGAAGACTAGAAAAACTAGAAAAGGAAATATTCTTTGGATTTGAAAATCTAGCAGTTACTAGTGAATAATTATGGCAGAAGCTAGATTTCAGTGAATTAAGGAATGAAAATGAACAAAAAGAAAAACATGACAGCAAGCATGGACTAGTCTTTAAGAACACTGACTTTTTAGGAAAGAAGAGATAAGATGGTAACTAGTTATAACCTGTTCCACTGGCATATGGACTGAGATGAGAACCAGCCTCCGGGAGCTGAGTTGGGGTACTCGGTCCTAGAGACTAGGGTGGTCCACAGTTCCAGCTGCCCAGCATATACATAATGTGTATCATGAACAAGCTCTAATTCAACCAAGGTCTCAGACACTCAGAAACTCTTTGGGTCAGTATATTATAGAGGTAACCAGTATGCATAGGATAGTGTCATTCTAGGGCAAGGCCTGTGTCAATCAGTACCTGACTTCTGTAGTGCTGGGAGGGCCATGCTCCTTCCATATGCTGAGAGGAGCTTCCACATGCTTGGAGTCCACCAAAAACAGGCTGCCTGGCTACACTTTCAGGATGACTGCCTCTCAACATCGGAAAAATAATTTTGCTCTGTGCACACCAGAAGGCTTCAGTTCCACGAAATAGCCCAATTGCTTAAAAATAGACCAGGAGTGGAAAAACACTCTGGCAAAGGTGTGGTTAAAGGGTGGAGTGCCATTTTAATGTGGTTGGGCTGTGCCTGACTGGTAGTTTAAAGGCGTTATGCTGAGCCAGGCTAATTGAGGGAAGGTTTTATTGATTGTGCTTTTATTTTGTAATGGGAGAGACTTGAACTTTATAGGCTAAGGACAAAGATGCAATGAGAGTCAGTAGTTAAAGATTCAGGAGAGAAGGCATAATTGATGGAGGAAACTGACCATAAAAGTTTTTGTTTAGTTTATAGCATCTTTTCAGAAAGAGAAATTTAGAGATTCTTTTAAATTTCTAAGTTAAGACACAGTTATTCCACAGTTCCCTAGGTAAACATTAACAAAGTATTACAAAGTGTTAAGACTTCCTCAAGTTCATTTAAGTTATCTTTTAACTTACTCCAGAACAACTATAACCAGCAAATATCCCACTGGAGCACTGGTGTGGAGAAGGGAATCTTAAGTTTGGGAAATAGCTAAGTCATCTGAAATTTCTATCCAAAAAAAGTTTTTCAATAAATTGTCAAGCCTGCTTGTAACAAACTCAGAAGGAATTCACAATGAATAGGGCACCTAATACAGATGAAAGATGAACAGGATGTTAAATAAGTCATGGAGACCCTGAGAAGAAACCAGGTTAAAGGGCACAGCAAGAGCTACATATCCACTGTTGTAAAGTATATTCGTACAATATTTACACAAAATTTCTCAGAGAAAATAACACTAACCTTTAGGTGGCACATCTGTAAGTTTCATTCTTCTTATCCCCTTCTTCTTAATGTAACATGTTTTCTGCATTAATTACCTTCCCTAAGTAACGTCACTATATTCCTGAAGCCACTAGATGGCCATGGTACATCCACAGGAAGTCAAATCAGGGCATCAGCAGTGTGGACTTAGCGTGGTAAGGCCTCCATTTCCTCACCGACAAAATGGAGATAACAGTACGCGAGTTCATAGGACGGTTGTGAGAGGTAGTTGAGAAACTATATATAATGCCTACTAAATGGTAGATTGCATGTATGATTATGTATTTCTTTTTTTTTTTTCATATAAAGTTAAGGAATACTGTAGAGTCAGATAAGAGTAAAGACACAATTTTGTGTTTCTATCGGGGACAAAAAGCTCTATGGAAGCAGAAAAGAACTTGAGAAAGACAGAAAAAAGGCAGATGTACAATGAAAAGAAGATGGAGTTGATGGAGGTTCTGGGCAGAGGCTTTGGAGGAGAGGGAGGGTTGGGATGAGGAGAAAGTTAATTCAACAGATTTCAAAGACAAGCAGTGTTACGTGCAGAAATAGAATTGTTTATAAGTCTAAAACTGAAAATATGGTAACTTTGAAAATTAAAGGAGCTACTTTTCTTGTGGTTGTCATTAGTAAATAGTATAAGGTGGTATGATACTCACCGTAATAGCTTGGGGATGTATTTTTCAATAAGATTTTAGTGTCTTATTAAATTTGGAACTGTTAAGACATTTTGGATGCACAAGGCTAGGGCAAGGGATTTATAAACATATCTGGAAAGGTGTATCTGAGATAAATGGACATAAAATGAAAGAACAAAATTAGCATGTCTAGCAATTTCACTGTAAATTCATCCCAAACAAGGCTTGAATCAAGGTATATATATATTTATATGTATATATTTATATAAAATACATGGAGCGAGAGAAAGAGAAAGAGGCGTACATATCTATGTGTCTGATGTCTATCTAATCTAGTGTCCTTTTTGAATGTACTTGGAGAAAAAGCTAGAAAACAAAAGAGCAGTTCTTGACTGGCATGTGAAAAAGCCACTTTTCAAAATCCTTTTCCTCCTATTTTGTTCTAATTTTATAAATGAAAAGTTGGGCATAGTAAATGATACTATAGTTCTATCTTGCTTTATTTTTTTATATATTTTTTCTTATTAGTAACGTATATACGGCAATCCCAATCTCCCAATTGTCCCACCCCAACCCCCCTTCACTTTCTTAATATATACTTGCTTTATCTTGCTTTCTTTAATATATAGCACAGCAGCTGGTGTAAATATACAATAAATACATTTAATGATACTGTAGAAGATAAGAGTGTGAGCTTTTCTGAATCCTGACTACCAATTCCTAGCTTTGTGACCCAGAGCAAATGATGTGATCTCTCTGTACCTTAATGTCTTCATCTGCAAAATGGGGATCATTTTTCCCACCACATGGGGTTGTTGTGAGTATTAAATCAGTTAAATCATGTTGAGTAAGCACACAGTAAAATGCCAGTGAAGGATTATATCATGGCCTTCAAGGGTTAGCATTCAAGGAGTCCTAGGAAGTGGCTTCATCCAGGAAAAGGTTGTGACTTAAGTATATATTAAGTACACTTGACAAGGAAAAAAAAGTCTCGGCTATAATTCAGATATTTGGATTTCACTGGCACAATTTCTATCACCCATCCTACCCAACCTTCCAGAAGATCTTTAACAATAAAGCATACAACCGTCAGTCCTGGTGGCCACAGTTCTTCTGTCTCTGGCCCAGACGGAGAACTCCCTTCCAGCTTTATCCTACCTTGTCCCCGGCAAACATGATGCTGACCAAAGTGGGTCTCCGGCTCTTGCAGAAAAGCTTCGTTCTTCTTTACCACCCTCATTAGGACTAAAGATTGTTGAATTCTGGTGGGAAGGGCCTAGCTGCCAGGCTTCCTAGAGGCCCACATTTCAAGGCAGCCCATAAGAGCGTGGGAAGGTGACTTTTCTTTAGGATGTTCTAGTAAGAGGTATGCAGTTCATATAACCAGGATCACTGTTAAGTCACTGCTTGGTTGTTAACTGTCACTGCCTTACCACTGTCCCCTGCAGTGTGCAGCACATAATAGGTACTAGTAGAATTGAACTAAAATGAACTGAGAGCCTGCCCTCACCCCTATTTACTTCAATGCCCATAAGTCTCTCAGATGAGCCAATATCAACCTGATTCTTGTCTCTGCAGTTACTTTTAAATCCCCAAATCTGACCCAACTTGCATTCCTCACCACCTTTCAAACCCTTTCACAGCAACTGTGGACCTCCTGATCTGTATCTGCAAACTTCCTCTATATCTTCAACTTCTTTCTCAATGTCCCCTCCACTTTGCTGCATAATCTGAAGCCATGCTCTCACATTTCCTCAATATGTTTTTCAAATAGAGGCCATTTGATTCTCACACCCCCATGGGAGGTGGGGAAAGTACCCCTCTTGACCCCTATCACTGTTTTTAAACCATTTCTCCTTCTTTCCAAAACTCCAGCTCCTGTGAAGTTCTGGTGATGCAGCTGTACCACCCTGTATCAGGGTCCCCAACAGGACACAGATGGCACACTTGTGTTAGGTTAATTGGGGCATGCTTTAATAAAGGGACATGGCTGACCCTTGAACAGCACGGGGGTTAGAGGCGCCAACCCTCTGCGCAGTGGAAAATCCGAGTGTCATTTACAGTCAGCCCCCCATATCCACAGTTCCTCCATATCTGTGGTTCCATCCACAGTTCCTACAAGCACAGATTCCTACAAGACCAACCACGGATCATGTCGTACTGAAGTATTTACTATCGAAAAAACTCCATGCGTAAGTAGATTCCTGAAGTTCAAATTCATGAGGTTCAAGGGTCAGCTGTATTTACAAAAGTGTGAATGAGGTAGGGAATGCACAAGCAATCGTGCAGTGACTCAGGGTTAGTAACAGTGGGACTGTTACCACATCTAGGCCTGAAGGAAAAAGGAAAGGGAGCTCTGGGACCCAGAAGAAGAGAGATGTGTAGAGAAGGCCATGTTGAAGAGCAGAACTCTTCAGTTCACGGACACAGCCTCCCTCCATCCAATTTGCTGAGGACCCCCCTTGGCCAAACCCAACAGAACCAGAGAGCAAAGAAACCCGCTGATTTAATCTAGGTTTGAGCGCCCATGACACTGAGTGGGGTGGAGAAACGTGGGTCTGGAGGGCCAGATGGAACATATCTAGCTTATAACCAACACTCTTTTTGCTGGCTGCCATCTTTCAACCTCTTACTCTTTGAAAACTTGAGCTCCTAGCTCATTTTCTTCCTTTCCACCCCTGAGTGACCTCAGTGTCCATTTGGGTGGCCTCCCGTGATCTTTTTCATCTATTCCTATTGTCACACCTACCACCAGCAATAACACAATATTGACATCAAGCATCCTACTCTCTGACCACCACATCTTACCTCTATAGTTCACTGACTAGTTTTTCATTGCAA